>NC_137920.1:35329348-35416848 GCF_963457725.1 Sprattus sprattus
AGTAGCATACTCTGGCCATACGTGATTGTCTCACAGCTACAAACGTCTTCTGCCTTAATCCTCATAGTGCAATCCACTGAAATATCGAGACCAGGTACAGTTGTAACACTTTTTGCTTATTGTACATTTTTTCTAAACAATGGCATAAGTCAGGGGTTTTCAACTGGTTTTGACCCAGGGACCACCGTTCTGACTACAAAGCATTTGCGGCCCACGGATGTACCTGCGCGCGCGTGTTTGTAACCGCCCCCGTCGCCACGCCCCCTCCCCCCGCACAGATATTCTGCCTGTAGCACTTGTCAGTGTAATTTCTTCGCTGAATATGGGTATACATTAGTATATTTTAGCCCATGTGGCTATTCAGACTATTTTGATTGACATATTGTTCTTATTTGAGAAAGAAAATATCAATATAAAAAAATATTTAATGGTGAACTGATCAACATAGGCTCATGTCGCGGACCCCCTGCAATGCCGTCGCGGACCACCAGGGGTGGTTGAAAACCCCTGGCATAAGTGACACTTTTCATTTAAACAATTATGCAAAATACATCTTTCGTATCTATATTTATTTCATTCATTCACGTGCCTTACTTTCTCTCTAATCTCCATCTTAATGCAGTGAGTGCCTTGGAGACAGTTGTTGTCAGTTTGAGAAAGTCAAGCGTTATTCAAATCAAAAGAGTGGTGGATAAGGGTTTTTCTTTCAATTTAAGTCTTTAAAGCGTTTGTTTTCAAAATGCTAATGAAATAGTTGCTTACAAAGCAATGGTGGCACATTTTGGCAAAAGTGGCTATCATTTTTCACTTGCTAGCTACGCTCTATGGTTGCAACCGATTGTAATGCATGCAACAATTGTCCGCAGCTGACCTCTCCTAATATTTGAGAAAATAATTGGAATATAACACATTGTATGCAGCTTATAATTATACTAGCATCTAATTCGGAAATCAACCGCCTGTTATTTGCTACTTGTGCAGTCAAAGTTTTGCTCAAAAATTAAAAGTCCTTTGCCTTTTACCTCTGACAGAGATTGAGAAATTCTGAGAGTAACATGCTGATGCTGTCAGACATGTTGTCTGTGAGTTTCATCACATTCTGTTAGACAAGAGCTGACAAATTCAGCAGGTCCCAACTGTCCCTGTGTTACACCTTACCTGGACTCCCCAACCCTAAAGCATTGCTGCCATAATTCATTCACACAACCTATAATCACACCTCTACATAAGTCTTAAAAGAGTAATAATTGTTGGATGTTTCAGCAAGGAACCTTTACTGTGGAGTTGCGGTAAGGAACATTTAACAAGCTCCTCGTGTGTTCAACATTTTTTGATTGTCCTACAGCACAAATGGAAGGAACATACAAAGCTTCTGAACAGGCTGGTTTGGTCTTCCTTGTGTGACTTATAGTCAGAGAAGGGTATTTTTGCCTCTTCACCAGACACTGCTGTGATTTAGTGACCTCGTGGTCCTTTAGTGGAGGTGACTGATGCCAATGTTGACCATCTCTGGTCACCATGTGCGGCTCTGTTTCCCTTGGCACTGCCCAGCTCTCCGAGCCCCTCTTCATAAGCCCGCGTGTTTGGAGAGAGAGCGGGGGGAAGGCCTATGGGATGTTATTTCAAGTGCATGCTAAGACTAGATACACACACACACACATACACACACACATACACACACACTTACACACACACACACATACACACATACACACACACATACACACACACACACACACACACACATACACGCACATACATGCATACACACACACACACACACACACTCACACACACACACACACATACATTCACACACACACACACACACACACACACACACACACACACACACACACACACACACACACACACATACACGCATATACATACATACACACACATACAGTACATACACACACACACACACACACATACACACACACACACGCGCGCACACACACACACACACACACACACACACACACACACAAACATACACACACACTGATACACAAACACACACACTGATACACTCACACATACACACACACATGCGCACATACACACACATGCACGCGCCTGTGTATACACATCGTTGTACACATAAAGTATAAGTGCACTCACTCACATGCTCATCCACTATGTATGCATACACAATTGCAGACATGGACCAATCCAATCACAACACTGTATACTGGAATGCGTGTGTGCATATTCCAACTTAGACAATTCATCAGGTTAATAGTTGAGTGTGTGTTTGTGGTGTAGTGTGTGTATGGATGAGGGTTACGGAGTCTATGTGTGTGTGTGTGTGTGTGTGTGTGTGTGTGTGTGTGTGTGTGTGTGTGTGCGTGCACGCCTATGCATCTGTGCGTGCATACACCTTGTAGCTGTATATGCAATAAGTGCCAGTATGGGCTCCATATATGAGTGTCTGTACATGCTGCATATATGAGTGTCTATGCGGCCTGTATATATGAGTGTCTGTACATGCTGCATATATGAGTGTCTATGCGGCCTGTATATATGAGTGTCTATGCAGGCTGCATATATGGGTGTCTATGCGGGCTGCATATATGGGTGTCTATGCGGGCTGCATATATGAGTGTCTGTACACACATACTTCACGTGCACTACCTGAGCCACGTACCCTGAGGACACCCAACTCAGACACCCAACAATGTCCCTGCAGCACAGGTAGGGACCAATAGCTAAACAATCCACCATAACTCCCCCAGGCCCCCCGCATGACCCCCCAGGGCCCCCGCTCCCTAAGCCCAGCACCAGCAGGGGAGTGTGGGCGGAGCAGCGGACGGAACCCCTGGAATGTAATGAAGCTGCTGATGCGACATGCTCCGCGCCTCCACATAGAGCCGGCGTGTTTACACAACACCCTAAAAAGGCAGGGGGGAGGGGAGGGGTGTGTGTGTGTGTGTGTGTGTGTGTGTGTGTCTGTGTGTGTGTCTGTGTGTGTGTGTGTGTGTGTGTGTGTGTGTGTGTGTGTGTGTGTGTGTGTGTGTGAGTGTGTGTGTGTGTGTGTGTGTGTGTGTGTGTGTGTGTGTGTGTGTGTGTGTGTGTGTGTGTGTCTCCTAGAGCTGGGAGTAGGGGTTGGTTGGGCAGGCAAACGGGTGGACTAATGATTCCTGCTGAAGGGAACAGGGGAGTCGAGGAGGGTTCCACTACAGTGAGCACTACCTCCCTATTCCCTAAACACTAACGGCTCACTAAGTAGTGCCCTTTCGTTTGACTTCTTACTATTTTCCTTGGTTGAGGTGCTTTTGTGTTTTGTTGCTGAGGTTGTGGTTTTTGATAGCATACTGGATTTAGGGGGTGAAGAATGTGTATGAGGATTAACAAGAGGATTGTTCTTTTTTAGATTCTGAGATTGAGATGGTCTGTGAGTGATTTTCTAAGGGCAATTTTCCTAAATAATCCCGGTAACGACCTGGGGTCAGAGACAACAGCTTGCTGGGTCAGGGAGGGAGAGCAGTGGGGCAGGAAATAGGTTGGGGGGGAGCAAATAATTATTTAATTGCACCTAACTAGCTCCTCTGGCATTAAGGACCTGTGTGTGTGTGTGTGTGTGTGTGTGTGTGTGTGTGTGTGTGTGTGTGTGTGTGTGTGTGTGTGTGTGTGTGTGTGTGTGTGTGTGTCTGTGTCTGTGTGTGTGTGCACATGGAGGGGGCCTTTTCTCCTTTCTCCCTTTGTCCTGCACTTGTCCAAGGAAAAAAAACATGTTTCTGCCTCATCCACTGCACACATTCAACAGGCATCCTTCAGAGCCCCAAACCCTCACTCAAAACCTCTGCAGCAAAGTCAAATCCCTACTTCACCTTGTGCTTCTTAACTTTTGTCCCAGAGTCACTCAGCCCTGTGTCCACACTTGGCAAAAATAAACCACCCATTCCATGTCACGGTGGCACGACCCCAACACTTATTAGCTGACCCCGTGGGATTAGTCCAATGGAAAGATGGGGGAGGGGGGGGGGGGTTACTGCAGGTGGAGTTGGAGAGGGGGCACTTGGAGTGCCTACTTAACCATCACACAGCTCTTTAATTAAATTGCCGAGGCGCAGAGTCAGGAATGTTTGCTTTTTCTCCGCTTGTCCTTATACTCTCTCTCTCTCTCCCTCTTTCTCTCTCTTCAATAACTCCCCATCTCCCTCTTTACTTTTCTCACCCGCATATGCCTCCATGGCAGCCTTGGCTGGTGCAGTCAGGGCCCCACAAAGTGGAGGCTGCTCTAATAACAGCCTAACTAATAACACCACAGGCGAGCGTATGCACAGATGAGGTCTGGGTGATATGTGAAGGCGCAGACTCTCATGGGAAGAAGCGACCGCTAATATCCTTGCTCATCTTTCTCTGGCTTTTTTTAATTTTTATTTGGCATTCGGGGGAACACGCTGGAGGGAACGGGATAGCTAACATCTGGGGCTGAGTTTTTTTAGTGTTTGGAATAAATACATGTGAAGTGTCAAGCCACATGTGTAAGCCATACGTGGTCTACTGGGTTGGCCGATGGTCTGTTGAGACAAACCAAAATGAGTTTTTAAAGGTGTTTTAAGCAGTGGGTATGTTTGTCTGTCTATCTGTGTGTCTGTGTGTGTGTGTGTGTGTGTGTGTGTGTGTGTGTGTGTGTGTGTGTGTGTCTCTCTCTCTCTCTCTCTCTCTCTCTCTCTCTCTCTCTCTCTCTCTCTCTCTCTCTCTCTCTCTCTCTCTCTCTCTCTCTCTCTGTCTGTGTGTTTCTGTATGATTTTGAAACAACTGGACTGAGAATTCTATTAATAGACCTGTCAAACACTTATGATAAAGGGAGGAAAATAGAAAACACTAGTGAGCACATATTTCATAATATTCACGTAAGCCCCTGTTCTATTTAATTGTGCAGTTTGGTGATACTAGTGTGGCTGTAGTCGACAGGGGGAGGGAACGTAGGCTACGCTACGGTTAGTTCAACTTAAACACAAAAGCCGCAAACATTGACAGTTTAGAAAGCGCTTTGGCCAGGACCTCTTGAAGTGACAAGACCTGTTCTATCAAATGTCATCAAATACCCTTTGAAAACGTCTTTGCTTAGTCTAATTCGCTTTGGTACAATCAGTCACCCCAACTCAATGGACACTTAATCTGGGCGCTATTGTAAAATGTTCTCTTTGCGGAGTGTTCTCTCAATCACTTCCACGGTAAGGAAAAGAGGGTATTAAAAACCGGAATAACTGCACCTAATCGTTTTTACACCCCGTGTAATTCAACAGATTTTCGCCTTAACACCACATTGTAGTGATGGGATGGAAAATGGGATGAAAAAAGTTTTGGGAAATATCGGTTTCGGTATGGTAACTGTATTTTCGCGCAACAATATCACATGCATAACCCGTATAAAACAAACGTATGGTCTGTACTTTCAGATGTACAGAAGAAATGTAAGCTACACTAAATTTAAACTGTGCTATGCGAGCATCTCTTTGGCATACTTTTAAGTATCACATTATAACCATATGTATATGGTTGAAAATATTCTCTGTGACTTTGCAAGACACAACAATACAAGACCACGGCTCTGTTGAAAAAGTGTGTATATTGTGGGGATGTGGGTGGGAGGGTTAACCTATAGTCTATTGCAACACTTACCTGGTCACGAAGTGCGGGGAAGTACAAATGTGTTGTATCCAGTCCACAGGAAAAAATGAAAACGACCTCAGTGTCGATTTAAAATCCCATACCAGTCATCACAGGAATAATTTGATTTGTTCAAACGGCTCTTGAACATGCATTGCGTTTTGCACCCGAGAAATGCCTTGGCATGTATGTGGACCTTATGACTCCTGTGTCAAGAGACGTTCAAACTTCCAGGCACGAGCGAAGTTTGCTACACAACAGCGCGAGCAAAGGATTTAAGAAGTGCAGTTGGAGTTGGAGGAGGAGCATGTTGCTAGAGTTGAGCTCCCTACACGCTCTCCGCCTGCAACCAGAGGGCACACCATACACCTTGCTCGTTGAGGTAAAGGCAAAGCGTGCAATAACGAACAAGCAATTTAAGACTAATTCAACTCAACCACCGTAACTTTTGTCAACTATTCTGTTCGTTGTTTAATGATAGATTATGCCATACTTGGTCTCAGTTTTTGTTACTGTATTAGACCATATCACTTTGCTAAATTAAAAAATACACATATTCTCTGAAAGTTTATTTCGTTTTTCATGTTAGCAGTATGTTGTATTGCATATAACCTGTTTTTGTACTCTACCGGTGGTATACTTTTTTCTCGAAGTCAAACGCGGTCTCTGTCATCACCGGTATATTATGTATTTTCTATTGCATAAACACAGTTATATTTAAACATATTGCCTCGAGAAAGATGCTCCATGGATATGCAATACTTCCGACAGTCGCAGAATGCTGCGGGTGTCTGACGAAGCACTATTTAAGTCTGCGTATGAACCGTACGCACCGAGGAAAGGTAATGCGATCTCCCTGACAGCCAGTCTTACCTCTCATTCAGGCTGCCAAGAAACTCCTGCTGCAATATTACAGTACTTCAGTATGAGCCAGCACGTCTTGGAGACACTGAATTAAAAGTACTTAACTACGTGCATGATCTTAGATAAGTAAATCATTTCAACAGTCGAATAACCGTTGCATTGCTTACATACTAGACTATCTTTGATGATAATACATTAATGTGCCATCTCTCTCTCTCACACACACACACACACACACACACACACACACACTCTCTCTCACACACACACACACACACACACACACACTCTCTCTCTCTCTCTCTCTCTCTCTCTCTCTCTCTCTCTCTCTCTCTCTCTCTCTCTCTCTCTCTCTCTCTGCACATGTGCATGTAGACCGTAAAAGACAGTTACACACAAACACACACACACACACACAACCCCTTTTGGGGGTTGTCTATCTGGATGCAATATCTTTCAAGACCATTAAACATAAGATATCCAGTCAACCACCGTTGCAAAAGTGTAGGGACATGACCTGTACTATAGCCGAACCCTAAAATGGTATTTCTAAATTTTAAAATCAAATCGCATCCTTAAACTGATGTCAACAGCACTGAAGTTGGGGTTGTGGTAGAACTAGTCTGTCAACTGTAAAGCTTTGTCTACAGCAGATCTTTATTGTTTAGTCTTGATCACTGATTAATCATTTTATGACACGTTATCACTTGGTGTCCGTCATATCATTCTGTATATTCCTCTGTTCCTCCTCTTGTCATTTATTATGGCTGACAAATCCATCACTATCAAGGGCAAATCAATCTCTCTCTCTCTCTCTCTCTCTCTCTCTCTCTCTCTCTCTCTCTCTCTCTCTTTCTCTCTTTGTCTGTCTCTCTCTAACTCTGAGCAGGAGGGTAAAACATGAGTCGAAAGATGAGGTTGAAAGAAGGAGGTCAGTGGATTTTCCAGAATCCCATGCAAACATATACCACATGATAAATGATGGCTACTAGATAAACACCTAGCTTCAGTTGAGCCCTAGTCCAGTCAGGGGGATTTGAGGGAATGGGTTCTCCCTGATCCTTTATGCCAGTGTGGGCTTTGCAGGCTGTATAAATAGTGTACATGTAAATGACTAGTGACCATCGGCTGTACCCAGACTGTGTGTGTTTACTGACCGCTTTCTTAAACAGGATTAAGGCAAATGTACTTCGATAATATCCACCTGGCAGAGGATAAGGGATGACAGATATGTAGAAGAGAGAGAGAGGGCCACTGTGTGTGTTCTGGTGCGGGCGGTCCCATGCACAGTTTGCTGTGTTTACTGCGCTTTTTGGCAAGATCTGGTGGAACTGTGTACCCCATGTTGGAAAGATAGAAGATCCTTGGCAGTGTGAATGAAGATCAGTTATTTTTACTAGTATTTCTTACAGCATGAATGAAGATCAGTTAATTTTACTAGTATTTCTTACAGCATGAATGACGATCAGTTGTTTTTTTACTAGTATTTCTAACAGCATGAATGACGATCAGTTGTTTTTACCAGTATTTCTTACAGCATGAATGACGATCAGTTGTTTTTTACTATTATTAATCCACAGTGTGGATGAGGATCAGTTGTTGCTGACCAGTATTTCTTATGTTGATATTCTGCTGGTCTGCTTTCCTTCGTGCCATCCCTCCCATTGCTTCTTCTCAGGGTGTTTGATTGGTGTTTGGGTAAGATGTGTTTGTTTTAGGATGTGACTGTGTGGTGGTAAGATGTGTTTGTTTTAGGATGTGACTGTGTGGTGGTAAGTTGTGTTTGTTTTAGGATGTGACTGTGTGGTGGTGTAAAAAGCAGCAGTGTCAACCTTTCAGAGTACTTTCCGTATATATCCCTCTTAATGGCGTTCTTCCATATTTGCTGAATGAAATAGCATTCCAGGATAAGTAGGATAAAGCATTATTATTACTATAGGATTATGTCACTGAATGGTTTCCCTCTTGGTTAAGAAACACATACACACACACACATGCTCACGCTCACACACACTCACACAAACACCTGTTGAAAGTATAAATCCAGTGGTAGTGGTAATCTCTCACCACCAGTAGTTGTTGTTACTTGTTTTGTGTTTGTTTGTTTGCTCTCAGGGTTTGGCCTGTCAACCGCCCGGTCCCCCTCACACTCAGATGAAGCTGTGGAAATAACTGCTGTTCCCCCCTTTTGCCACCCACACCGACTGCCCCTGTCACATGACCTGAGGAGAGGTCATGTGCTATATATACAGTCTGGCCAGTTCAAACAGCACTCAGGGCAGTGAGGGCTCTATTAAGAGCGCTGCAGTGGTGACTTGCGTCCACGAAAACGCTGGTAGTTTGAAAGCGAATGAGCCGTGACGAGATTTACTGGTTAATAAGCAAAAACCACACTCTGTGGGCACTGTGGTTAAATATCCAGAGATGGTTTTGATATTACAGCTTGAAGGCACTACTTTGGTTACCTGAAGGGTTGACTGTCTGACTGTTCTGAATATCTGACTGTTTAAGTAAGTGTAGG
This sequence comes from Sprattus sprattus, assembly GCF_963457725.1. NCBI lineage: Eukaryota > Metazoa > Chordata > Actinopteri > Clupeiformes > Clupeidae > Sprattus > Sprattus sprattus. The sequence continues at coordinate 35,338,359 of NC_137920.1, forward strand.
ACTTTGCCACGTTGTACCCATCCTCATGTGTTGCTATTTTAGCGAAACTGCAAAATGGCTGCAAGGGAAACAATCACGACTCCAAGAACTGAAGCCAAACATGGTCTCCTGCCTCAGTAATGTAATCTCTTCCTCGTTTTACCCACTTAAATGACATTTCCGTTTGGCAGACCTTTCGAGCCGTCATCACTCGTGGCTGCCGATCGGAATCTTGTCAGGTTTTCCTGTTCGGACAGGTTTCACTCGTACAGTAGGTCACCCAACGGAGCGTGGCTCTCACTAGTGCCAAGGTCACTTCCGAGGGAGCCACTTTTAATCAAGCCCTAAAAATGGCAGTACTCTAAAACTGCTCTGGCTCACTGACCAGAAATGTAGACATGAAATGGTGATTCTTGTTGCACAAGGGGTTAAGGTAGGGCTATAAATCATTTAGTGAAAGTGTTTGCAGAAACTAGCGTTTTTTTTCTATAATTATTTCTATCTAGACATGTTATCACAGGGAAATGCTAGTATTGATTCCAATTGCCTAACACTTTCCGAAGTAGTACTACTATGTTTGCAGAATAAACATGCTATAAACCTTAGGTTAGGTTGTTATAAATGACTTACTGAAAACCACACAAACCACAGCTTTCTGTTACATGAATCTGTGACATGAAAGTGAGAAAATGCTATTGTTGGGAAAAAGCGTGACTTGTTAGCATGATTCCCATGGCAGTAAGCCAGACGTTTGTGTTCTCCGGGTGTTCAGACGGGTTGACATTTTGATGGAGGGGTTTAGGGCTCTGGTCATGGTCACTGCACGGCTCTGCTGAGAGGGTGAGGGACCCATCCCCACGGGAATCCATGTCGGCTCCATGTTTGCTGTCGGTCATTAGCGAGGTCCGCTGTACGTCGCCTCTGAGGATGAAAGAGGAACGTGTTCGACAGAAGCGTGGAAAAACAAACACGCACTGTTTGACCTTACATGGTTGTTGACTCGCCTCGCTCTTACAGTGAGCTGTGAGCCTAGCGGCTTTTTTGTCTTTCTTTTTTTTTCCTCACCCCTTTTTTCTATGTTTTTTCTCGTTCTAATTCTTTTTTTGTGGGGGGTGTTTTGTCACCCTCCTCCTCCTTTTCTCACCCATCCCAGAGACCCCTGCTTGAGAATGCTGGTGAACTGGCGTCTCTCTCTTCCTCTCTCTCTCTCTCTCTAGCTCTCTCTCTGACTTGTGGAGAGAATGAATAAGGGGAGAGACGTGTTTATGTGAAGCACACTCCAACCATGCCACAGAAAAGAGAGAGTGATCTCCCTCAGGCCACAGTGCATAGCGGAAATGATTTTCTCTCTTGATGGAATCTCCCTCCCTCCCTTTCTCTCTCTCCCCCTCTCTTGCTCTCTCTCTCTCTCCCTTTCTTGCTCCTTCTTTCTCCATTTACTCTCTCTCTTTTCTCCTAGTTTAGCAGAAAGTAAATATTGTCAAAAAAGTTTGAAAGTCAGTTAGAGTTCCCTCTCTCCCTTGCTCTGCGTGTCTGTGTGTGTGTGTGTTTGTGTGTGTGTGTGTGTGTGTGTGTGTTTGTGAGTGTGTGTGTGTGTTGCCTGTATGCATGGTGTGTTGACCGAATTAATCAGCATTACAGTAATGATGTCTAAAAATGTTCCTGCAGGTTAAGAGGATTGTTTTTGGTCTCAAATTACTCTGCCATAAAGATTTGGGGTTAAATTGCTTACTGGAATCTACATCTAGAAAAAACACGTCCCCAAGGAGCCAGAAAAAAAATGTGCTGTGATGTGCTCTTGGTGTTGGCTAGACGAGCAAAAAATCAACACTTTTGTCTGCTTGTTCTTCCGCGCTACTTTCTTCCACCATCCAGTCTTTTTGCAGGTCTTATCCTCTCTCTCTCCCTCTCTTACTCTATCTTCTTTCTCTTCCCTTGCTCTCCGTGCACCCCTCCCCACCCCTTCTTTTCCAGCTCATGTTTGCAGTAGGCCACTCTTATCAGATGGAGCGGAAGGTCAGACGAGCACATACACAGCCAGGCCAGTCCACACACACACACACACACACACACACACACACACACACACACACACACACACACACACACACACACACACACACACACACACACACACACACACACACACACACACACACACACACACACACACACACACACACAACACACACACACACACACACACACACACACACACACACACAGAGTTCACTATCTTTAGATTGGCCACTGTGTGTTTGTCACCACGTGGTGAAATTCTCATTATTATATCATTACCCAACGATACCCGTCTATCTTTCTCCGTGTGACTGACCTCTCTCTATCTGTGCATTTACAAAAGTAATAGTGTCCACTGTTGGCTGTGTATTTACAATAGTATTAGTGTCCACTGTTGACTATAGTGGAGGAATATATAGTATGTAGTAAATATAGGGTATAGGAGTCTGTGGTAATTATGGCTGTTCAGGCTATTGGCCTATCTGACGTAGTGTAAACAGCCTAGTTCAATGACTCGCTTGATTAATCATTAGTTAACAAACGTTCCCCCAAAACATGTAATTAGCATGCCCCATTACTTAACATGCACTGAGAAACCCATTATCCCCAGCAGATAGCGAGATCATGGAGATAGACCACACTACTAAACTGTGTGCTGGGAGAGTTTCTACTTGTCACTGTTTTAAAGGGGCACAGCCGTCTGTAGAATATTAAACTAAATGTGCCTGGGACTTGGAGATAAGTCTAAGGGAGTCCTGTGGTGCTAAGTCTGTTCATTCCTTTTTTCCATTCTCTCCATTCATTTAAGTGTTAACTAGCTAGCGAAGGCCCAACAGCAGACCCCAAACCATCACATGAGCACAGCTCAAACAGGCAATCATGGTACATTGGATGGAAGTTTTGATTGCTGTTTTCAACACACCTTGAGTTATTTACAAAGACCAATTAAATGTTTGTGTCAATCACAGAGGCCATCCTTTCCCCAGCCTCCTGCCAAAGTAAGACAGAGGACTGTTAATGCTGTTGGTCTCCCTGGTAACTAAAACACAAGAAGACTTTTTTGGGGCACTGGACGTGCTTTGTTGTATTGTTCTGTTAAATCTACACCATCTTTGTGGTGGCATGTCATGTATGGAATTGTATTGTACGAGGCCACATGTATTGTCATGTTTCTATACGATTTTGAGATATTATAGCACTTGTGAAATATTAACAAATTATACTTGATTTATACTTGTTAAACTTGTCAAACATTAACATATCAATTGACATGATAGTTATTTCACCATCACCCGGACTATCATCAGTCTTCACTGCAACTGATAAATGTTTCCTTCTCTGATGTTCTGTCTGTAATGGTGGATATAGTGTTTCTTTTGCCCACCTCCCCGTGGCCAGTGGCAGAAGAGCATCTCAGAAGTATTAATAGAAAGACTGGCCCCCCATCTAATGAAAATGCCACCTGGACCCTTCTGGAAATGGAACTAACAGATTCACACGGTCTCTCTCTGTCTTCTCTCTTGGCCATGCACATGCGCTCTCTCTCTCTCTTCCTCATCCTCTTTTTCTCACGCCCACAGATGGACTCACACACATGCAGTTTACACACACACACACACACACACACACACACACATATGCTATCTATCTCCCTCTGTCGTTCACACTTTTGCACAGGCCGATTCCCACACTAAATCGTTCAAACATCTGACACTTACTTACTCACATAGTGACACACGCGCTCTGTACACAAAAATACCTGCTCACTTTCTCACACATATACAGTGACACTCTCTGGGTCTCTGTTCCTCTCTCTAGTTCCCTATCCAACTCTGGCCTCCTCTCATTTTTGTCCACATGCAATATGCCATGGAATTGCAGAAGGTGGACCCAGTACTTAAAAAAATCTAAATGCAGCATAATCAGAAATTGAGTTTTAAAATAATAAACAATCAAAGAAACAAATGGCTTTGAGATTTTTGGGCATTCATGTATGCACGTCGTCTTTAAACAAAATAATGTATTTCTTGAGGCGCAGCGTTATTCCATATATTAAGTATGCTTTAGTACATTTAAGTACATTAAGATAACATTTATGTGTACATTCATACATACGTATACCTTAGTATGACATGGAACTACACACCACGTGTAAGCAACTCATGTGACTCTCTTCTCACAAATGGACCACTTTTTGCTATACTTTCCATCAGCAAAAGTCAGACTGTACATGATAACAGTTTACACAACATGCCACCAAAAAAGTGATCAGTGCGATTGATAAAGATGGCCTGCAAGCATATGCGTGGAGACTTGCTGATAATTACTGTGGTAAACACATTAAAGCAGCAATGCTCTCCCTTGGCACCCAGTGACGACCACAGAGGACAGCTGTGTTTGTTTTTACAGCCTGGGAGCGTATGAGAGTGTGTGTGAGCGAGTGCAGACGTAATGCTGCGCCTACAATACAAACCCCCCCCACCCCCACCCCCCTCCACTCTCATTGCCCCTTTATGTGCAAGTGTGATTACATAGAGTGGGATATTGGGTAGGGGGGGGGAACAAAGATAGTTTTAAGGGGGGGGGGGGGGGTAGATGTTGTATGGCGTTTTATTGGTTTGCTTTTGCGCTGTTTATTTGAGAGTGTTCTGTTTGTGTAGGTTCTGTTGCCTTTGGCAGACCCAGCATGGGGCCTGCTGCAGCCTGGGTCTCGAGCTCTTCCCACAGCCCAGAGAGCAGGCAGGCCTGTCAGGCAGCGTGGGAACCAGGGGCGGGCGAGAGGCGGGATCCAGGGCCTAGATAAGTCCAATCTGAGTGCAGCAAACCTTCAAACAGATGTGTGAAAACCCTTGTGGATGCTACGTGTAGCGTTAGTGCTTTAAAACGCTCGTCTCGTTTGAGGGTTGTTTGTGCTTCCCACTGTTGGGAGTGTTACACAACCTGCAGTCTGGACCAGCATAGGCAAGCCTATGTAGTAATGCCAACTCACACACACTCTCACACACACACACACACACACACACACACACGCACACACACACACACACACACACACACACACACACAGACAAAAGATAAGTTATCAATTTGACATCTATCACTATAACGTCATTGTTGCCCATGTTGTCATTAATTTCAATTAATCCCCTTAGTTTGTCATTCAGGCATGAATGTTTCTTTTTTGGAATAACACAGTTACTCTTTAATACTCTATACTACAAAACGTAATATTTGAGGAGGCCATTACAAAGGACAGAAAGAGGGAGAAATGCAGGATGCAGATGTGCACACAGCTCTGTGGCGCCTGAGCTGACATCTTCCCAAGGCTCCTACGCAGACACCCTCTTTGGCTCTCTCCCAAGCCACCTCAGATCACCGTTCCGTGATTTCAGCCCCACTCCTTCCACTGGTGCGAGAGGAGCAAACAAGCCGGGCCAGTGACCATTTTTTCTCTCAGCCAGGCTCCTATCCAGTTGAATTCAGGAATGGAAGAAACCAGTCTTGCCGATTCTCAGAAACGGCTTCCTGGTGTTTTTGTTCGGTGGTGAAAGCTGGAGCTGTGACAAGGAGCCGTGGTGTTAGGTGTAATTGGATACTGCCTTGTGTTGCGAGGAAGTGTGCAAACACAAGATAGTGAAAGGAATGTAATTATACACTATCAACCATGCAACGTGTTTACCTCTTTCATGTGCCCTTTAAAGACTCTGACGAAGAGAAATTCTTCGGAAGCAGAATACAAATCAGCCATTTTGTGTGTATGGCATCTCTGGGGACCGGTGAAGAATGGCTGTAAAATGCACAGGACATGGGGAAAAAGTAGCATAGAATTGTATTTATTAAGAACATATGGACTTAGTTAAACTAATAATTAATTAAATGATAAGTTACTGATTTAGGTGTTGGGCTGTAGACCCGTAGGCTGTATATATACTATATACTGTATAAGTATATACTACACTCAGTAGAGTGGGCTGTAGACCCGTAGGCTGTATATATACTATATACTGTATAAGTATATACTACACTCAGTAGAGTGGGCTGTAGACCCGTAGGCTGTATATATAATATATACTGTATAAGTATATACTACACTCAGTAGAGTGGGCTGTAGACCCGTAGGCTGTATATATAATATATACTGTATAAGTATATACTACACTCAGTAGAGTGGGCTGTAGACCCGTAGGCTGTATATATACTATATACTGTATAAGTATATACTACACTCAGTAGAGTGGGCTGTAGACCCGTAGGCTGTATATATACTTTATGCTATATTATTATTTACTAAACTCAGTAGAGTGACTCTCTGAAGGGCCACAGGTAAGGTAGCCTCGTGATTAACTAGTTAACGTTATTTACTGCATTCAAGTGGATTTAGGCACCCTAAAGAGTGTTCAGTAGAGTTCAAGTGGATTAAGGCACCCTAAAGAGTGTTCAGTAGAGTTCAGCACCCTGTTGGTTAGAATGATGCTGCAGCCTGTAGTCTGGTGCTTTGGGCCCTCTGAAAGAATAATATGTGCTAGGCCCCATCTCATTAATCCTCCACCTTGGTGAAGTTTTTGGGGGCCCCTCCGCAGCTGTGGGTCCTTCAAATTGTCACCACCTCTCACTACTTTAGTGGGTTGCTGTGTCAAGAGGATCTCAAGGGTGCAGCAGATTGAGCATTAAGGCAAACATACCATCATGCATTTTAAAACATATGAAGCAGGTCAACAAATTTTTTTTTTTTCAAAAATGTCACTTCCACTGCACCTCATTAAATAACAGTGGTGTTACCTTACCAGCATATCCTCTGGTTATTAATGTCAGTGTCTGCCATTTAACATTTTATACATGTGAACGTAACCCACAATGATGCTGAAATGGACTTTCAACATGCCTGCGTGTATCCAATCTCTGTTTACAATTCATTCATGACTTGGCTGTGTGTGTGTCTGAGGGGAGGGGGGGGGGGGGGTTGTGTCTCGAGCTGGCAGCGGTGTTGCTTCATGGGCTTTTGGGCTGAAGGCACTAGACAGCTGGAGTGGCCTCTGCAATCTGCTGGTATTTGTTTAATCCAAACATTAGCCCTGTTCTCTCAGCCAGTTATTGCTCCACAGTGATGTTTCTGTAATCAGAGGTCTCGCTGAGCCGATCACTCGGCTTACTGAGCCGATCGTCGTCTCTAACCGCCCCCGTTGTTGTTGGAACCACCACGCGCTGTCCTCTAAGTATTTCAGGGTTTTATTACATAGATATTTCAGCATAAGATTTTTGTTGGTTTTGTTTGGTTGTTTTATTGTTGGCACCAAAAACCTGATGTGTCTGACAATATTTCTGCTGACAGTGCTCAATGCAATCCATACATGTAGAACAGGGGTTTTCAACCGGGGGTCCGCGACGGCATTGCAGGGGGTCCGCGAATATATTAACTGTAGGTATGTTGAAGAATAACCTACAGCATGGAACGTCTCTCGTCCAATCAGAAACAGCTAAAATTACGCGCTAGAACCCAATTGTTTTATACTTAAGCAATATAGCACGAGTGGGAGTGGGGTAGGTAAGGGATAATCCCATGGGTGGTGTTCGGCCGTAGCCATCGAGGCCGAAGGCCGAGTGGCGTAGGCAACAACACCCGTGGGATTATCCCTTACCTACCCCACTCCCACGAGTGCTATATTGCTTTTATAAAACAATTCTACTGTCAACAAATTAACATTTAAACACAAAGTTATTGATTAAAAATGGTTTATTTCGCCATTGTTTCTCCGCAACAAAAAATAGTTCCATTGTCAACGTCTTGGTTTGGAATTTTAAAAACTTTGAATTAACGGTTATCATCAATGCGAATGTTTCATCGCGGAGTGATTTATTTTTAGCTGTGAAAAGTCCCGTAACTGTAGGTATGTTGAAGAATAACCTATAGCATGGAACGTCTCTCGTCCAATCAGAAACAGCTAAATTACGGGCTAGAAGCCAATTGTTTTATAAAATATATTATTCGTAACGTACAGTCTTGCGCGCAAAGTTAACAAGCATCTGCAGTAAAGCAAGCCTATGTGTACTTTTAAAGTCTAGTAAAGTTCGTTCTAATATCGAGTTAGCTGGTCAGATGCACCAATGGGTTGGTTTTTAGTGAGAAGAGTGACAGAGGGACAGGCTGACAAACACACACAAACGCACGCGCGTACGCACGCGTGCAAAGGCAGGCACATCAGTGGGCCGCGGATACTTTCTAGTCAGAATGGTGGTCCCTGGGACAAAACCAGTTGAAAACCCCTGATGTAGAATATCAAAAAGTTCATGTCCTCCAACGTCAACCAGGCACCACTTTAGGCTCTGTCCAGCGTCTGTGTCTATGGCTGGCTCTTCTGACACCTGTTTGTTTTGGGCGGTTGGGATATGATTGGCACGAGGACTTCCATGCCTGTGGTTTTGGAAGGGAAAAGGGAAGACTTCCTCTCGAACAAAAATGTTGGCAACACGGGAAATTTATGAACAGTGTTTGTTCAGATGAAAAACAAAAGATATGGATGAGTCTTCTCTTTTGGACGATAAGTCGGAACATTTGGAAAAATAAGTCGGAATGCCAAAGGTCTGGATGCTCGTTTGGAATGTTGTTGATAGTAAGGGGCATTCAGTGGTGCAAATGTGATATAGCAAAACTATTTGAAGTTCAATTTAACAGGGACATTGAGAGTAACTAACAGAGATATGGAGTTAAAGAAAGATGTGAAGGGCGATATTTATCACTCATTTCATCTACCATCTACCTATAATTTCATTCCTTCAAAGAAAACCAACACTGTTGTCATGGCACAGTTGTCATGGTTTGTTGTGCAGTTTTGGGGAAGTTTTTCCAAACATTCTAGCCTGACCATTCTTTTCCCCAGACACCAGAGCAGACAGGCTGGGTAGTGGCATGGCGGCAGTGGCTATGGGTGACTGCACCGCACACACTCAGAGACCAGGTCAGTGGTGTGTGTGTGTGTGTGTGTGTGTGTGTGTGTGTGTGTGTGTGTGTGTGTGTGTGTGTGTGTGTGTGTGTGTGTGTGTGAGGCAGTGTCTATGGGTGACTGCACCGCACACACTCAGAGACCAGGTCAGTGGACACAGGGCCCTAGGGACAGGAGGCCAGAGAGGAGAGGAGTGAGTTATCTTATGTGTGAGCGTGAGAGAGAGAGAGAGAGAGAGAGAGAGGGAAGTTAAGTAGAGAGAGAGACAAGAGAGGGGTGTGTATTTGTGTGTGTGTGTGTGTGTGTGTGTGTATGTGTGTGTGTGTGTGTGTGTGTGTGTGTGTGTGTGTGTGTGTGTGTGTGTGTGTGTGTGTGTGTGTGTGTGTGTGTGTGTGTGTGTGTGTGTGTGTGTGTGAAAGAGTGAGGCATGGCTGAGGGTGACTCCTGCCCACCAGTGATCAGGTCATTGGGGGAAACTCAGAGGTCTTGAGAAGCTCTGGGAATTCCATGGCGGTGGAGACGCTCTCACACACACACACACAAACACACACACACACACACACACACACAAACACGGTGGAGACGCTCTCTCTCACACACACACACACACACACAAACACACACACAAACACACACACACACACACACACACACACACACACACACACACACGGTGGAGACACTCTCACACACTGAGATGCACACACCACCCAGGTCAGCAGATGGAGCAGGACCTTGTGGTCAAAAACAGGGGTTCACACAAGGACAGTCATGGTGTGTATGTGTGTGTGTGTGTGTGTGTGTGTGTGTGTGTGTGTGTGTGTGTGTGTGTGTGTGTGTGTGTGTGTGTGTGTGTGTGTGTGTGTGTGTGTGTGTGTGTGTGTGTGTGTGTGTGTGTGTGTGTGTGTGTGTGTGTGTGCCTGTACATGAGAGAGAGAAAGAACAGGATGTGTGTCTCTTTCTCTCAGTTTTTTGTTTGTTTATTTTGATGACACACTGACACTCCTAAACGCTTAATCTGGACAAAAAGTTATGTTGTTAAATTACCGTTTTCTCATGGGTCAGTCCAGGATTTTTCAGTGGTAAAGAATATGAGCAGAACAGCACTGCTAGAATAAAGCTCAGAAACATATATAATGTATGGATGTATGCCATATGGGAAGATTCATCTCCACAGTTAATGAATTGTCTGAGCAAGTCAAGAGAACTTGTTTTTTCCAATTATTCAGAATTTTCTCTGAGGCAGAGATGCAATGTATGAATAGGCAAGACCTGTTGTTCCAGTCATGTACAGGTAATACATCTTAGGTACAGGTAATAAATCTTAGGTACAGGTTATACATCTTTTTGTTTTATAATCAACAGTCATAATAATAAAAATGTGTTTCATTTATATAGCACATGGTCCCAATGTCGCTACAAAGAGGAGGGGGGAAAAGCATATAGTAGAATATGAGCAAAACAGCACTGCTAGAATAAAGCACAGAAGCATATATAATGTATGTATACGTATGTATGTATGGCATATGGGAAGATTCATCTCCACAGTTAATGGCTTGTCTGAGCAAGTCAAGAGAACTTGTTTTTTCCATTTATTCAGAATTTTCTCTGAGGCAGAGATGCAATCTATGAATAGTCAAGACCTGTTGTTCCAGTCATGTACAGGTAATAAATCTTTTTGTTTGATAATCAACAGTCATAATAATAGAAATAAGTTACATTTATAGCACAAAGTCCCAATGTCGCTACAAAGAGGGGGGGGGGAGCAAACTAAACAGTGAAAGAGAAGGAGAAATGGTCACGAAAAGTCTTTAAATATGATTTGAAAGTAGAGAATAAATGGTAGTCACGGAAAGGATTCCAGCATTTGGGCGCCATTGCACTGGGGAAGGTAGGAAGTCTAGGTAGGAAGTCTGGGGCATGACAGTAGGTTCTTGCAAGAAGAGAGAGGGAGAGTAAGGGGATCAGGAGTACACTGAGGTAGAGGGGAACCAGATTATGCAGAGCTTTAAAGGTGAGACGCAAGATTTTGAACTTTATTCGGGACTGGATCCGTAGCCAGTGTAGCTGAGAGAGGGTAGCCCTTATGAGCAAACTATAGACTGCCCTAAACATCCATCTAAAACTTAAATGACAACTTGGCACACAGTCACTATACCTGCATATATTCAAGATGGTGCCTGTTGTGCCCTCATTGAGCCCCTCTCCTACATTTAGCTGTGAAACATGACTACTGCACGCATACACAGCGAGTGTGTTGTGCTGTTGATGTACATGACAGAGAGCAATGATGTGCCCCTTGTACAGTGCTTAGGGCGTGTTGGTGCAGTGGTAAGCGTCACAGTTTTGGAAGCGGTTGACCCGGATTGATTCCCAAGCGCTGCAGGCTGTCTGTATGTCGCTTTGGATCAAAGCGTCTGCTTAATACCAGACCTTTACCTTTAAGCCACTGGATTTAGTTTTCTTGGCATACCAACAGGACAACAAAGTGAATAATTAAAGTGTCTATAGCCACATAGCCTGTGCAGAGCATTCATTCATGTCACTGGATATAAACAGCCATGTCTGAAATACCCACACAGCTCTCGAGATGGGAAATCTACACCAAAAATACACTCGAATGTAAACGAGTCACATCTACTCACACGGGCCCTGACCACAGACAGCGGTCGTCTGTAATGTGGACAGGATTCTGGTGCGGCGAGCGAGGGAGACGGCACACACTACTGGGTATTTTCCCCTCCAGCACTTGCACACACACAACCTACTGCCTGTGGCCTACCCAAAGCCAGAGCAATCAAGGCTCAAACAGGGCAGGCACATGTCGTTTGCAATAAAATTGATATTTTTTTCTCTTTCACTCACCAATTGAGTTAAAGTGGTCATGAAAAATGAATGTGGGGAAATCCTGACTAGATTCACAGACAAGGACTAACACAAAAGCATCGTAAGCCCTCATCTCTAAAGAGCCGTCCACAAGTCTGGAGTTAAGCTGACAGTCAGTATTTTTGCCTATCAAATTTGATGTTTTCAGTAGGCATCCGTTGTTGAAGCATCTGAAGGTAAGACAAATGTTGCCGGAATGTAACTTTGTGGAATGTAACCAAACACTAATTTATATTTTCTGAGCAGTCCTGTGGTTTGGCCTTGGCAATGTAGTATTTTGGGTAGACAAAGTTGAGCTGTAATTTCCTGTGTGTGTGTGTGTGTGTGTGTGTGTGTGTGTGTGTGTGTGTGTGTGTGTGTCTGTGTGTGTGTGTGTGTGTGTGTGTGTGTTTGTGCGCGCGTGTGTGTGTGTGTGTGTGTGTGTGTGTGTGCGTGCGGCGTGTGGCACCAAAAAAAACAACAACCTCATCTTGGGCAGGATGAAATTACATCACGTGACTTTTTATTTATACTGACTAGGAATTACAGTATGCCATCATTCAACATAAAGATATGTAGCAGAACTGTGGGTACATTGCAGTCAGGGGTCAAAGATGTGGTGATCCTGTGTGTGTGTGTGTGTGTGTGTGTGTGTGTGTGTGTGTGTGTGTGTGTGTGTGTGTGTGTGTGTGTGTGTGAGAGAGAGAGAGAGTGTGTGTGTGTTTTGACAAGAGTACTTAGCTGCTACTGATAGATTAGCAGAGTTGGAACATCCAATTGATATAGAGTTTTATATGGAAAGACAGAGATACAGAAACAGAGAGAGAGAGAGAGAGAGTGAGAGAGAGCGTATAATATGGGAAGAGCCCAGTTTATTTTTTGTACTTTAAGGTGCCTGCTCTCCGTGTGTGGTTCTTCTGCCTGTTTCTCGTTAAGTGTTACTCCCTTTGTAAGTAAAGCATTCCGCTTGTTGTTACGTCTGCTGTTTGTGTTGTGAATTTGGATCCTCCCTTGTAAAACCCTGACATCATAACTGTCTCTTTGCTTGACTTCTCGCTCAGGTTAACGGTGTCCTCTCCTTGTGAAACCGCTTTGCTGTTTACCATCACAGGGCTGGAGCACTGTGGCTATTAGACACTTGACGGGACACAGGACTATTTTACGTGGACGTTTTGTTTTTTTTTGTGCAGGGTAGCAGTAACTCTAGTTGGTCCATGTGTTTTCATCCTTGTTTTCATTAAGCCTGTTTATTTCAATCTAACAACTGAAAGCCTTGTTACATGTGTGAGTTGAAATTAATGGTTCCTTGCGAAATATATGTAGGATACAGTGAAACTAATTATGTCTGGCTTAAACAAACACATTATGTCTGGTTTTGTTGTTTTGATAAGGTTTGTGGGTGGGGGGGGGTCTAGAGGGAGGGTGTGGGGGGGTCTATGTACCCCCTCCAGGAAAATACCTCAGTCATCCATGCATTGGCTTCTCATCGTGTCCTTACAGGCTTCAAGAAATGCTACAATGTCCAAACTTCAGTGAAATAGTATGTGCAGTACAGTGCCTCTGATGATGATGACAGCCTAATGCCGTAACATGTCATGTTGGCTGAGAGGAATTTAGGGTTGAAATAATAAATTATAATAATAATACATTTTATTTCAAGCGCCTTTCATGACACCCAAGGTCACTTCACAAACAGGTTATTAGAATTACAATCATCTCATAGAAATAAATAAAAATAAGAAAAATAAAAGTCAGTCAGTTGAATGTAACAACAGGCGGTGTAACAACAGCTCTACCATGCTGTATTGCGGATTCCATTAAAGATTCTATTCAGATTATAACCCCTCAACTGTTCTTCAGTCTCGTTGTAGAAACTATACATTAATGGAATTCCAGCTAACACCGGAATTTTAAGAGCACGCATCAATCACATAAATGTAAGTCACTATCATAACAATGATGTTATGTCTGTATGCCGTGAGTAACTATGTTTAGACAAAACTCTAATCTCCTATAAAAGGATTTCAACTTCACAAAACACAGTAAAATGTAAATTTCCAGTCAATGAATGTACTTATGTTGATAGAACATCTCAGTGCTGATGTTGAACATATAATCCTGAAATTTTGCTATCAGTCATAGCCATGTTTTATGGAATAAGTCTGTCATGGCAGTAAGTGTTAGAAAGAAACAGGGAATTCTTCAAGTTTTCAAACGTGAGACATTACCTCCGTATGACATTTTCTGCATTTTGTAATCTTGCTAATGCTCATTACTGTAAGTATAAAAAGAATCCCTGTTTCAAATTGAACTGCATGTTAAATGACAGTCTTACAAGTGCTTTTGCCGTCCATGACATTTGGTTAAGGTCATTCGTAGTTATACACAGGAAAAGATGCAGAATTCCTTGTGTTATTGGTTGGGAACTTCCCACAGCAGCCAAACTTCTCACTGTCCCATGCAAGTGCTCAGCAACCTTGCCTATGTATTATAAAGCATGGCAAGTTTATTTTTATAGCACATTTACATACACAAAGTAGGATCAATGTGCTTCAAATAAATAACAGCAAAAGGAACATCCAAAGGAAGGATAAAGACAAAGGGAAAAGATGAAAATAAATTAAATAAAGAAAATACAATCTTTAATAGAGCCCAGATAGAGCTTTTTCAGAGAGCCCAAGAATAGATCATGCATATAGGCCCAAAGGAAGGAAAAAGTGAAAAGATGAAAATTATTTAAATAAAGAAAAAATAATCTTTAATAGAGCCCAGTAAATAGAAGCTCAAGAATAGATCACCACCAATAGGGCTTAGCTGTAAGCCCAGAACTTCACTTCCCTGTCCAAGATGACTAGAGGTCTACTTCCATAGATGAACTAAATAAATACAATTATAAATTAAAGTGCATTTGATCAGTTAACAAAAAGCATCTGAGAACAGTTGGGTCTTTGTCTACATCTTTGATGTCATCAGGAAGTTTGTTTCAGCTAAAGCTAAAGGCTGCTTCGCTATGTTGAGTTCTGACAGTAGGTATTACCAACAGATTTGTCTGTGATCTGAAAGGTCCAGCAGGTCTGTATAGCTGAAACATCTAAGAGGTAATTTGGTCCTGTCTGATTTGGGACATAATATAAACAAGCATCAATTCTGTGACTTACTGGAAGCCAGCGCAAGGACTTCAGTATTGGAGTAATGTGGTCAGTTCTTTTTGTTTTTGTTATAAGGAAGGCCCATGAAACGACCATTGTAGTAGTCAACCCTGCTGGAGATAAGGGCAGGAATGAGTGTTTCGAAATCATGTTTTGACATAAGGCCTCTAAGTCTGGCTAGGTTTTTCAGATGGTAAAAAGCTGATTTAGTTATTGCCTTAACATGGTTGTTAAAACTGAGATCGCAATCAGTTAAGGCACCAAGGTTGTTAACAGTGCCCTTCACTTTAAATTATTTTTAAGACACTTCTACATTCTCTAGGTTTCCCTTTCATCCCATTTCAGATTTCATTCAATTTGGCTAACAGTCAACGGGTACATGGAGCAGTTGTAGTAAGCGTTGTCCATATAAGCTTGGATGGGAGGTAACCAAATGCCATCCTGCAGCACCTCACCACCAACAACCCATTTAGGTAGCCTTGAAATTACTCCCATTGCCATGGTGAAATGGTTGCCATTATATCTCTAAATATTGCCAGATGTGGTGTAGTTACTTGTGTTGAAGCACAGCTGCATATCCTCAAAATATGACCTGACTAATGCTGAAGTCTTCTCAGTGACCTTAAAGAAACTGAATGCCTTCCACAACAGACTGTGTGGCACCGATCCAAAGGTATTTGCGAGATCCAAAAATACCACAAGGAGGTTTCTCCCTGCAAAATCATGCTACAATGTTCCAAACATCCACCAATCCTGGGATTTCTGCTTCCTGCATAGAAGAATGTAGTATTGAATTGAATGAAGACTTCACAAACTTAAATGGAACCTTATAGAATGCAGCCCTAGCTTGTTCTTTGTTTTTCCTTTTTTCATCTGAGGAAGTTCGCCCTCCTTAGCATAGCCAACCTACTCTTTACCTCTGCCTGCAGTACACTGATACCTTCTCTCTGTTCGTCATCTGCTCAGTTCCATTGGCCTCTTCAGCTGCCTCCTCTCTCAAATCAGCCTGTCTATTTCAATATATCGTCTTGACTTGGCTTGACCTTGCTTTTCCTTCCTAACTTTCTGGACAAACTCCATATCTTTCCACGCCATAATCATAGATGACCTCACCCCTGGGATTCAAATTACACTCCCCTCAGTCAAATTGCTCTCCCCTCAATCCTTACTAAATTCCTTTAAAATTATCATTGATGCAACTCTATTCCTTGACTGCCGAAGCCCTTGGGCCATCTAACCTTGAGTTCCTCTCCGCTGCATGTTTCCTCCTTACTCTGATTGATTTTTCCCTGCTTTGCATGATGTCCACCATTCTGTGCAAGGTCGTCCTTCCTAAGTAGCAGGGGGTACTGATAGCCTGCTATGTTTGGTGCTGGAATCCATCAGACTGATTTCTTAACAAGTAGTGCTCAATGCAAGGCCCCTGTTCTCCTTTATCCAGGCATTTCTTTCTTCCCTGGTGGATCCTCAAGCCTTTCAGTGACATTTCCTCCCTCCATGCACATAAACAAACTGTCCGGCCCTAACTGGCCGTATCCAGGTTCACCTCCTTCCTCCTTGTCGAGGCCTTGGACTCGGAGCCTGCCTGTGACTCATCTTACTCCCTTGTTTTTGCTGACTCTGGGGGCGCTCTGTTAGTTTGGTCTAGCTTATGTGGATGCATTTACTTGGCTGTTTTTACCACAGATGCTGCTACGGGTTGTCAGCCCGAAACAGCCCCAGGTAGAGCTACATTGTCATACTATGACCATACTCTGTAATACGTTAAAGTTAACGCTTTCATCTGAGGTGACACACAGTTCACCATGAATAAATGCTGCTATCGCTGCTGTCCTACAGGAACTGAAATGCGGGGGCTTTGTAGTTCCTGAATAAAATAATAAAATAAATAAAATGAAATAATTCAACAAAGATCAGAGCATCTCCATGTACTCTTGTGATGGACTAAGACATTATGGAAAGATTACGGAGGAGACTCCAAACTATCTCTAAACACAGCATTCCCAGTTTACGTTCCAAACTCCATTACCATTCATTATGTCTGTCTTGGTATTTATATTTGCAGAGAGCTCGCTCCGACCCTCTCGCTGTCTGCAGTGTGTCATAGAGCAAGTACGTATGCTGTTATGGGGGGCCTTGAGCACACTGTTTTAGGGACATATGCTTCTTGGCATATTTGGTGAAGAGAAGAAAGAACTTGAAGCCCAGTAAGTTTCCTGTCATATGATGAAAACCACTCCTGGAACCCGATCCTGCACTGTATATGGTGTGTGTCTTGACAGACAGTGCTAATGGTAATCTGAGCCGCTCTGTCTGTTGCCGGAGGTTAAAATGTGAGTCAAGTGTTATTTTATTGCTTAGGTATCCACAGACTTCAGAGGCAGCAATCTCTAACTATAGACTTGTGTGTGTAAGTCCAAACTTAAGTGGATGTGCCAATAAACAAATCTGATTGGAAACATCTCGCTGTTACGTGCTCCGGACCATCCTTAAGGTGCACATTTTAAAAACCTAGTTTTCAGTCCATTTCTTATGCTTGGAAAGGTAGCTATTATTTAATGATGAAATGACCTGCAAACACTGGAAATTGTGCAGGTAAGTAAAAACTTTGTTGTTGGTCCATACATATGAATATCTGTTATTGTTTTAAATGTCAAATTAGGTATCATACATTTAGATTTTGTCAACAATACATATACGGAAAGGTCAAACACCAAACATGCTGCAGATGACACACATGTCTGTGGAACATATGTGGGAGTCCTGGTGAAAGGTAGCCCTATAGCATGTAATCTTAGTCAGCATGTCGGGAACAGACTGCAAATTAACTGATGGTACAGTGTGGACCCAAGAAGTTCTCTTGCAGCTCAGTGCTGCCCCCTAGTGTAGATGTAGTTCAATCACAATGCAGAATTTGTGTTGTGTCCACTGACAGCAATAGTATGTAAACTTCCTTTTTCCTTTACATTTTTGTTTGTACCATACTTGAAGGTACAGAAATATGCAGGGAATGTATTTAAACCAAATAGTAGCACATTGAATTAAACAAGACAGTATCTAACTGAATTGGAAAACAAACACTTGGATCAAACAGGACTAAGTGAATCATTATATTACTATCATGTTATTATATTATCAAGTATTAAACCTGATTTTTTTTACCACAGTCACACCATCTGTGTTTCATCGTATCATATCTTATCAACATTTTAAGAAAGCACCAAAAACATGGATAGGAAAAGCTAGTTCTTGACTTGTTTTGTGTTAGTTTTCCCTGGAAAACACTGTGTTGTAAGGTTACTATTAGATGGGTGAGTAAAGTAATGGAACACAAAAATGTCAATGAGGGCAATTATTTACAATGCAGGTAAATACTAGCACAGAGTATGGGGTAGAATAAGTGCATCACAGTGCAGTGGGGGTGGGTAAGTGTAGGTTGAGGGTTTCTACAAGTAGATCATGTGGAGAGATTACAGCGGCACCCCACAGCCAAGATAGTCTAGACTAGAATGGACAGGAGTGACAAAGTGATTGGATAAAGTTGGGTGTCATCAGCATAGCTGGTGTGGATGGCTTATTATGGACATGAATAAATTGATGATGATCAACCACGATAGGGCACAGCCTTTGATGCCAATATGATGTTCAAGTCTCTGTATAATATATAGTAAGATATGATAACCTATATTGTCAAAAGCAGCACTTAGGTCTAGAACCAGTATTGAAATTCACCCATGATCAGATGTGATTAGTGGGTCATTCAAAACTTTGACTAATGCTGTTTCAGTGCTGTGATGGGCTCTAAAGACAGATCTGGTCTTTTTCAATATTTTTTTAATGTAGAAAAAAAAGTTGCTTTGCTATAACTTTTTCAATGGTTTTTGACAAGAAAGGGAGGTTGGATGTAGGCCTTTAGTAAGCCAGATTATCAGGATCAAGGTTAGGTTTATTTTAGAGAGATGGTTTGATCACTGCTATTTTGAATGATTGAGAAACGTATCATGAAATGAGTGAATTGTTCATTACTTTGAGTAGTGTCTCATTTAATAAGGGTAGTGTGTGTTTAAGTAGTGTTTCATTTAATAAGGGTAGTGCGTGTTTAAGTAGTTTTTTTAGGGATAGGGTCTAATAGGCACGTCGATGATTTAGATGAGGAGATCAGAGAATTGAGTTCAGGGAGGTCAATAGGTGTGAAGGATTCCAGGAGTGCAAGAGGTCGTGGGGTGTTACAGAGGTAGTCAAAGTGCATACTGGAAGGGCTACAGGGTCATGAAGGGAGAGGAAACTGAATTTCTTCTCTTGTTTCACTCTCTATTGTTAAAGTTTTGTAGGAAAAGGTCATGACATCGTTACTGCTACAGGTTCTAGGAACAGAATGTTTGATTGGATTGTGGTTTGTTGTTAATCTAGAAATAGTTTTCTAGTTTCCAAGTCATTTGTTGAACTGCCGCAAGAACCGCGAAGAACAAGACAAAAAGCCAGGTACTAAAACTTGAGCTAATTGGTCACCTGACTCACTGACTCACTGATGAGCAGGGGACAACAGGAAATGGTGGGAATGCAAGGACAGGAAGTAAACAAAAGCACATGCACACACAACAGGCACAGAGTCTTTACCTTAACGGCCTCTAGAGGCCAGAAGGTCCCAAATCATGACACATGGGGCGAGTGGATATGAGCTGGGGATGTGCTTATGCCACCTAAGAGCTGAGGCAAGGTAAAGTCTTGTCAGAAAAACAACAGATGTAAAAGTGGCTTAATTCCGATGTTGCAGAGTTATAATAGCATGTTGAATGTAATTAGGTGATGATCTGAAAGGGCAAGTATTTTGAGGTAGAACTATGGAGTGGTCAATGAGTTGGAGTGTTTACATGTTGGGGGAAACTAGAGTCTATTAGTGGTTGGAATGCAATTGTAAGGATATGATTGAAATTGTCCTTGTGGATATTAAAATCTCTTACCATGAGGATTTTATCTGAGTATATAACCAAGGTGGGTGGGTCAGAGAACTAAAAATAAAAATTCAATGTAGTAGCCAAGTGGTCTATATAGAGGCACAACAGTGACTGAATGGGTGGTTTTCCAGTTTCCATTTCCAGTTCTAGAAAATTGTTGCTACTCCACCTCCATTTCCAATAGTGTGGGGCATGTGGCAGTCATTTTATTGATGTTGTTGTTCAAGCACACACAGGGTGTTTACGATTGTCGATTGGCTTAATCGTGCAAAGAGATGGGATGCAGAAAGAATGGCCCTTGTAAGAATAATTTTTATATTAAATACATTTTATTATTTTATATTATATTATATTATATTATAAAACAATTGGGTTCTATCGCTTATTTAGCTGTTTCTGATTGGACGAGAGACGTTCCATGCCATGGATTATCCAAGAACAACCCAACGGGGACTTTTCACAGCTAATAATAAATCACTCCGCAATGAGATATTCTATTGCGCATTGATGATAACCATTAATTCAAAATTCTTATAATTCCAAACCAAGACGTTGACAATGGAACTATTTTTTGTTGCGGAGAAACAATGGTGAAATAAACCATTTTTAATAAATAACTTTGTGTTGAAATAATAATTTGTTGACTGTAGAATTGTTTTATAAAAGCAATATAGCACTCGCGGCTGAACACCACCCATGATTATCCCTTACCTACCCCACTCCCACGAGTGCTATATTGCTTAATTAAATGACATGACAAGAAAAAGATATACGAAATACGAAAAGCCTTTCCAGTATGAATCTCATTATTTCTTTCCAAGTGTTTTATTGATGTCTGCATAAAGCTTTTATGTTTACATATAAGCATCACTTGTACTCAACAGTTTTGTGTGAATAAATTATTTTTACTTGTATCTGTTGCATCTTACTTTCCATTCCATGTGAACAACGTATATTAGGTAAATGTGAATGTTAGTAACTAATTTATGAATGGTGATGTGTTTCACACTTTTCACACTACAATTAGGCTCCCTTTTGCCAGTTTTAAATGTTAGTAACTCATTAGTAAATGGTGATGTGTTTCACACTTTACAATAAGGCTCCCTTTAACCAGTTATAAATGTTAGTAACTCGTTAATAATTGGTGATGTGTTTCACACTCTTCAATAAGGCTCCCTTTTGCCAGTTATAAATGTTAGTAACTCATTAATATATGGTGATGTGTTTCACACTTTACAATAAGGACCCCTTTTGCCAGTTATAAACGTTAGTAACTCATTAATGAGTAGTAAGCAGTAACTTGATCTTGGATGGATGGATGGATGGATGGATGGTGGATACTTTATTAATCCTGAGGGAAATTTTAGGACATACACAAATCACGTACACATAGGGAAAACACGTTCAAAAGGAGTGGGGTAGTAATCAGTTCCGGAACGGAAACATGTGAGGCCCCCCGCAGAATAACCCTGAGAGCCCCCCAACCCCTCATATAGGCAAGATATCAAAACTCAAGCTCCCTATTTGCAGTGCAGGGGCTGCAGGGGTAATCTCTACGGGTCTGGTCGTAACAGATACAAGAATGGTATGGAGTGTGCAATAGGCTAGTATAGCCATATAAGGGATAGACAGTGGGTTGCCAAGATGGGGATCCTGCCAAATGGTGAGTCTGCATCGATGTATGAAAAATGTGTTATAACTTGTTTATAATGGCGTATAAATGACCTATAAAGTGTTTATAACCTGATTAATAACTTAATTAAAAACCCTTTATAAACCTTTATAAGGGTAGCCTTATTGTAAAGTGGTACCCCAATTTTAAAACGGACTTCCAGAACAGAATTTTATCTCCCATAAAATCTTTGAAAAAAATTATGCGCAGGCTTAAAACGTTTTTCAACTGTTTCAAATAAAGAGTTTTTATTACAAAGTATGAGTTGTACATATCTGTTTTTTAAACATTTGGTTAAAAGCAAAGGGCTGAAGTACCTGACAAAATACAGAAATGGAGTCCAACTGCCACTTAATAAAAACGGAAAGCAAAAAAAACTTTTTTTACTTTCTCATGACATGATCATTTATTCATACGTTGACATCCTATGCACCTTGATGTAACTATCCAAGCTCACACAGGATTACATTTCATTTCAAAACATTACATTCACTGTCAAAGAAAATAAATGAATCAAACAATCAACATACACATAACAAATAGTACTCAAAACTTTCAGTAGAGTACCAATTTGAGCACAGTAACTATTCATTTCATTGTTTTTCCCAGCATCGTCCTTCAAACTCACATGATCCCATAAAACATCTTACTTTACAAAAGATATATAACAACATTTTACAAAAGGTAGACAGTCTAATAACTCACTGCCACGCTCGGCATGCAACTATTCCCCCCCTCAGCAGGGAGGTCCACCCTTCTTAAAGTCCTGCCAGTACTGCAGCAGTTGGTCGGCATTGCCCAGGATTGTGGTTATGACCTTGACGTAGTCACAGCGCTTGAAGGGTCCCCTTGCGTAGTCTTTGAACTGCGAGGGATCAGGGGCTGTGGAGGGGTTTATCCCCAGGTGTTTCAGGCACATGCCTATGTAAGCATCCTCGATGTTAAAGGGCTTGATGTCCTTGGAGACCTGCACCAGTTTCTCCGGGAGGTCGTTGGAGAAGAGGTAACCCATCCCCAGCAGGTAGGTGGGATAAGTGGACTCGGGGTACAGAGCCTCGGGGACATACCCTTTGTTTTGGGGGTTGTGGATAACTGGCCTGTTCCTCATCACCGCCCCCGTGATGTAGTTCTGTTTGGGTGTTTGAGGCATCAGCAGCAGCTTCATGAGGTTCTCCATGTTGAGGAACATGTCCGAGTCGATCTTCATGGCGTAGGACGTGCCAGGGCAGTAGCTGGCCAGCCAGTCCATGATCACCATGGTCTTGATGGTCAGATTGAGGTAGGAGTCGATGAAGTCACTCTGCAGGATGTCGCGGTGCCTCTTGCTCTCTATGTGCACCTTCTCCTGCAGGACCGCGTCCGAGTGCAGCGCCCCCAAGACGAAGAGGGTGGTGACCACCTTGCCTTGCACCAGGGTCTCGTTCCCCCACGTGCTCCGGATCACCTCTCTGGCCCTCGCATTGCCAGGGTGGACCGGAACCATGAGAACCAGGAACGGCTTCTGCCTCTGGCACACATCAGGCTCGTTCAGGGTAAAGTGGTACTGGGCTGGGAAGGCCTCATGGTACAGCCTGGCACCCTCAGGAGAGCTAGCAGTCGGGGTACTAGCAGTGGCAGAAGGGCTTTTCATAGTCACAGTAGAGGGTGGTTTTGTTGGAGCGATACTCCGGATGATGCTTGTGACAGTGGTGTAAGCAGGGGTTATGGTAGTACTGGCACCTGTCGTGGGCATTAACTTTGTAGTGCTACTGATTTTTAGAGTTCTGTGGGGTTGGGGGTAGGTCCTGTGGGGTCGAGGTTTAAAGGTTAGTCTATCATTCCACCGCACCTGGTTCATGATGCCTAAAAAGAAGTTGTCGGTCAAGTGGATGAGAGCCAAAAAGCACAATGACATGGCAAGCAGTACTTGGAAGCAGACCCGTCCATAATATATTTCACCTGCAAGGGAAAAGAAAGACAAAACATACCGTCATGTTAATGGGATAACCCAATTATGTAAGGTGAAAATTCACCCTAGTTACCCCAGGAGCTGCATATAAGTATATTTATTAGACAAACAACAACAACAATTGCAATCGGGCTCACTCCCAGCACAAGGCTGGAAGTGAAGCAATATTAAACACACAGCACAAGGTTTATTTAGACAGAAGTTTACAATCAGCAGTTCAGCATGGATAACAGGGTGGATCTCTGATGTCCGAGGCCAGGATGGAAGTTTTGCAAGGTCGGAAGAAGCTTATCAATTCTGGTCTAAACATGCTCTTGTAAATATGCAGACTAAGTGGTACCTATTAATCTAAGTTACACACACCAGAAACATAGGAAAGCCATGTTCCTGCTTACATAACTACATGATACATATAAGGTTATTAATAATACAAGGCACTTGATTATTATATTCTTAAGTCATTAACAGTGTTTGGAAATTATTTCCATCAGTCATACTGTGCCTACTTTTTGGACTTGATTGGGTGCGCTTTATCGCACCCCTGATTCATTGGGGTGAAATTGAAGAGAGTATCAGTTGATAAATGGTATTAAACACATATACTTAAGTGTATAAAATTAAGTACTTCAGTATTCTTTTGCTTTGTCGGGCTAATAAAAACATTCTTAAACAAACCAACATTTTACTAGCCTGCCAAAGCCAGCCTTGTTGACCTTTTTTAACCAACCAAGATGAGATTTAAATGAATTTTCATAATGTACAGTCAAACACAGATGTTTAACCACGAGGTGCAATGTACTTTAGCCTCAGTTTCAGCTAACTGTATTTAAATCCACATGCAGCATCCACCTATGCCTCTCTCTCTCTCTCTCTCTCTCTCACAATGTGACAATAACGATAGTTACAGTCTTTACACTGTTGATCTGCTCTCTGAACTCTGCTCTTAGCATTCATAGTGAACCTAACTTTGACTCTTGCTTCTGAAAAGTATCAATGTGTTATTACTCTTCGTTAATTAATATATTACACAGCACTTAATGTATAGTTAACAGGCAGTTATATTTTATGGCCCAAAAGTCTTTCCATCAGGTAAGCGATACAGCAGGAGAGAGAGCACTCACCTTTCCTAGCCATTGCTGCTGAAATCCTGGCATATGTACTTCATCCAGTCCAGCTCCTGACTACTTTGACACCAGCACCTGCGTTTGGTGAGGTCTCAGGTGTGGACTGGGAGGAGCACCGAGAGAGAAGACAGAGACAAAGGGGAGGGGCCTTCTGACAGGAGGCATGAGAAATGGACTAAACCAGGTAAGGAGGGGTGTGGGTGCTTGCAGGGACAACTTTCAGTAGGAAAATAAACAGCTGACAAAGGCAAAATTAAGTCAATGTTAGAACATTGAACAGTTTACCTGATGCCAAGAGGATCATCTGCAATAATTCCGGAAAGGCAAGGCTTAAGACTTGGGTTTGGCTTGGTGGAGGTGGAATTTGTAAGGTGATGTTGATAAGGTGTTATGTGTTATACCCAAAGTGCCCTGTTAGGTGAAAATTCACCCTAGTTAACTCAGGACTCCGGAGTTGTCAATCAGTATATTTATTCAACAACAACAATTGCAATCGGGCTCACTCACAGCACAAGGATGAAAGTGAAGCCCTGATAAACACATTGCACAAGGTTAATATGGACAGAAGTTTAGCGTTCAGCAGGGATAGCCACTTGGTGGATCTCTGACGTTCAAGGCTCCCTATATTGCAAGGATTGCAGTCTTGCACAAGGTCAGAATAAGCTTATCACCTCTGGTCTAAGCAATCTCTTGTACATATGCAGACTAAGTGGCACCTAATAATCTAAGTTACACACGTGCGGAAACACAGAAAAGCCATGTTCCCTGTACATAAGTATATGATTCATATAAGGTATTAATAATACAAGTCATTAACATTGTTTAGTTGATCAGTCCCTCCTTTTATCCGTTTCAATGGATAATTCAAAATCACAATCAAATTCACAAATCATCTTTCTTAATTCATCAATTATCAATTTCAATGGATAACCTCAAAATCATCACTCTGAGCTTCATCATATGGTATTTCTCGTCACACATTTGTATACTTTGCATTTGTAGGCCAACATAGTTGGTGTCAACTGTGTGTGTCTATCATTAGCTCGCCTCGGCTTCAGATAACATTCAAAAAGGCCTCTTCACTGTGTCCTTGAAGGCCCCAGTCCCCATCAGGCATTCTACAGAACACATCAGCTGTTGAATATTACTGGGCAGGAAAATGTAAACAGTCTCTTTGTGGATGGTGTGTTTGGCAGGGACGTGCAGTCATAGGCTCTGCCTCCCCTGCCATTTTGAAAAAGTAAAAAAAAAAATATATTAAAAAAATATTTTTAAAAACAAATTATAATAATAATATATATTTATGTATTATAAAATTAATATTCATATTTCTCTAGTTATCTGTGTTACGAGTGTCATTTCTGCATGATTACGATCATTTCGAGCATTTTTATTATCAAAATCGCTGAATTTGCGCATTTCCGGTTCCCAGTGACAGTGATCAGCCAATGAATATGGACGTGTCAAGGGAGGCAGATGCATTGGTGTCTATGGGCAGCTGAGCCAGTGCCTCCCCTAGGATTGCGCAATCACTCCAAACTGGGTTTAACGCATGCGTGCGCAAGCGTAGAACCTTTGAGTTGAGCTCAAAACGCATTGAAAAATATTGTTAGTGAGGCAGGCACACTCAAAAAAATGAAACATTGACTTTAATTAAATTATTATGTCAACAGGTTCCACTTAAAGGCACAATATGCAACAATTATGCTTCAGGATTAGGGTTAGGATAAGCAGTTTAACCTTAAAATAACAGCTTAAAAAAAATTGGGGCGCTACAATGACTTTTAATATGGAGAATTGCGTCCGTGCCAATGGCATAGCAGGGTCGATAGGCATATAACTGCCTTCTGTAGTTTTGCCTGCCGTTGCCCGCCGACCTGACTTTGATTACCTTCTGCCGATCTAGTAAGTAGCTTATTTGCCGTCTTGCTTAGTCTTGTGTTGCACATGATTGATGTTTGACTGTGTAAGGACAGTCGTTGAGTAATTAGTTTGTCATAATGTCAAAGTCAGCACATTTCAAGAGATTTCGTTAGTTTTAGCTGCTAGCATACCTTTAGCGAATAGCTATTAATCCTTAATGCACCTTTAAGTGTATTATGTTAGTTAAAAGCAAAAATGTTAAGTTCATCTAACTTAATGTACTTGTATTACATTAACACACTTGTATTGAATTGACCCAACTAGATAAAATAACTTATGATCAACAAGAGATATTTAAGCTTATCCAATCTAATTCAGTTATGTTACATGGACATAAATAATACATTTACAGGCTACATATTTTACATTTGTCCTTTAAACATGAATCTTATTAGAAGTAAAATAATACATTTAAGTTCATCCAATGTATTTTATACTAATCAGTGTGACCTAATTCTAGTTTGTCAACAGGTTCCACACAAATGAATTTAGTACACCCAACATATTTAGGTATTTCCTTTATTCACCAATATTCATTTAACATTTCGTTGTCACTGGGTCCAAAATACAACCCTACAACTAAACTGCCTTAATGCAGTCCAAGAATGTTGAGCTATCTTGAAACTCCACACAGAGTTAGTTACTCCCCAAAGAAAACAGCTGATAAGAACACTGAGGCATCTTCATATTTCGTTAAACCCAGAGCCCTCCAAAACTCAAAGAAATCCAAGTAGGTAAATTTACACTTCCAGTTGTGCGGCTACTTCATGTTTCCATAACTCTCGACAATAAGATGAGAAAACGATTCAGAACATTACACTGCGGGAGAAGGCTTGTAAATGTGACGAAAGAGACGAGTGTCTCTCAATTGGAAGGTAATCCCAGTGCAGTCTCCTCCCGCTCAATCGTCAATCGCTTTTATGCAGCTGTGCACGTCACTCATACAGTTTGTTCTTGAGCATTTGTAGCTTGGTTGAGAGGCTGCTAGCATCCAGTTGAAGGAAGAGCTTCTGAAGTACTTCAAAGAAGGCTTTCAGTTCCTTAGGATAACTGAGGTTCAGTGCATATATTACACACCCATTAAGAGTGCACATGCAGAGGCGGTGTCTCCCAGGTCATGTAGAACTTCAACACCCTCGATCACTATTCCAACATCAGCTGGAGGAGTGGTGGCATCACCTCCCTCGACTTTGACACTGTAGATGCCAAGGGTAAGTAGCTCAGGGTCCCTCTGTGCAGCAGAACCATCAGCATCCTTTACATAGGGGAGAAAGAAAGGACACAACCAATCTATGAAATCACAGATTTAGTAGAATTCCAAAGGTTAACTTTTGCCTTTCAGGTTTCCCTTAATGAAAATAGTATGATTATGAAGGTATTATTGGTGAAAAAGGTTTGAGTGTCTGTAACAGTTGAATTTGTAGTTGTGTACAGTGATTTGTATCTGTGTAAGTATGAGTTTCTTACACAGATACAAATCACTGTACACAACTGCAAATTCTACTGTTACAGACACTCAAACCTTTTTCACCAATAATACCTTCACACATGATACTTCAAAAAGTGCTATTTGTGTACAAATATGATGAAGCCCCTTGGATAAGAGGCGGAACGTCTTCAAGACATTTAGTGCAGTTGATCAGATTCAACAAGATTAAGTTATTCATTACAGGTAGAAACTAAACTATTCAAATTACCAACCAAGTATTCTTTGAAGAGGATGTTCGGGTCTTCGTTTAGATGTATACAAGGTGCCATGAGGATGCACTCCCTCCTCTTTTCAACAGTTTCATTCTAAAGAGAGAAAATAATACAGAAATAAGGTTTTTGACTGTTAACTTGTCACTATACCTGTCAAAACTGACTAGTCAACTTATAATTCCATACTGTTCTCTACCGATAACAAAACATACCTGTGTGATTGAGGCCAAAGTCCCGCTGATTTTAGTCCCTGCAGAGCCTCCTTTCTTCTTAAACACTTTGATGAGCTGGGCAGTGTGTTGGTCAAGCTGTGCATGGAACTTTGAGACAAGGGGACCAGTAGTGATCCTCACAAATTCTGCTTCCACCTGAAACATAATGTCCACAAACAACATATTATTGGTACCTAATAAAACATTTAACCAGAAATACTCACAAGAATGTACAAAAAACAGGCTGTGCTCAACATTATTTCCTGTGCCATGGTTACATTTTACACAAAATGATTAACATTCCCATGTTACATTGTATCAAACGACAACAAATATTGACTATAGCTGGGGTTCAAATCCAACCTCAGGCCCTTTGATGCATATCATCCCAGCGCTCTCCCCTGCCCTTCCTGTCTCTATACACTGTCACTATCCAATATAGCAGAATTGCAATATTGCAGCATACCTTTTTAGTATTGTGAGATCTAATTATTCAATTATTGAATAATTAGATCTCACAATACTAAAAGGTATGCTGCAATATTGAGCCATGGTGAAAACATGCCTTAATAAGTGGGGATAGTGCATATATTTGTACTTCTTATTTATATTTTATGAGAAAGATGTTTAATCAGAGTTAAATCAAAACTATTTAAAGCAAATTGATACGTGTCAGATGGTTGTTGAAGTGTTGCCTGGTTAGTGACCAATGAAATATTTATTTTTATTTTTTTGCATGGGTGTGCGCAATCAGGCCTGTACAGAATAGTGTGGAAGTAGTGGCTGTGGATTCAATGTTTGTTTGCTTGAACCATCAACAACAAAAGTTAAAATATAGCTGCAAGCAGCGATGGCGGTTTCCTCCTTCAAACATTGCGAACCAGGGGAAGAAAAAAAACATTTGTCACTGTATAGAAAATCCATGCTGCAGACTTGCCAATGGGATATTACATTTCAAATCCAACATTTACAATGCTTTTGCCTTGAAGTTAAGACTGAGTGGAGGTTGTGTGTGTGCGCTTACCATGTGTGTCTGTGAGAATGTATGTGTGTGACAGCAAGCTGTGTGTCTGTGAGAATGTGTGTGCGTAAAACAAAGCCTGCGCGTGTGTTAAGGGGAGACTGCGTGTGTGAGATTTAGGAGCCGCGCGGATGAGGAGACAGAGAGACATTCTATAGAGAACCACCCTAGCAAGTAGTCAAGCATGCATGTTTCAAATATTCACCAAAAATTCACTTTTCACTTTACAGTCAACTTTTTTTCAGATTTGTGTACTAAACATTCCCAAGTGTCTTCATATGAACTTGTGATTGAATCAGAGTTTCACTTTTTGACATGCAGATGTGTAAAGCATTATTTTAGCGTTAACAATGTATCCAATTTGCTTTATATCAATCATTTTTCAAGATATGAAGTTGCCTTTGCACATGGGAACATGTTGTGGTGTCTTCCAAGTGACATACCAGTTTGGTGTTGATATCTCAAAGATTAGCTGAGATATGACTTCACTTCCTGTTTGGCCGCTTTTCTGCTGAATTTAAGTGGATGAACCGGACAAACCATATGGTAACATTTTGCGAAATTTGGAACAATCATTAAGGACCGTCCCTTCTTTATTCATGCAAAGTTTCATGTCTCTCATTATACCACTCTAGCGCCACCAACGGGTCAAAGTTGGACTTGTGTTAACACACGCAACTTTTGAACCGTATGACCGATTTTCAAAAATGAGGTACCATTGGATTCCCTGGATCAAGACAAATTAAACACACCCTGTGGCGTAAATTTCACTCAAATATTTGCTGACATATGACTTCACTTCCTGTTTGGCCGCTTTTCTACTGAATTTGAGTGGCTGTACCGGACAAACGGTTGTGAGGATCAAAATTCTAAAAAGTAACTTTTGTGAGGCTAGGTCTGAAGATCATCTCTGGTGATTTTGAAGAAGATTTGCCAAAAATTGTAGGAGGAGTAGGCTTTCAAAGGTTTTTGATAAAACCGGAAATAGCGGAAAATCTATATAACCGGAAATTGACGTCATGGGGTGGGTTTAATTTGTCTTGATCCAGGGAATCCAATGGTACCTAATTTTTGAAAATCGGTCATACGGTTCAAAAGTTGCGTGTGTTACAAAAGTCCAACTTTGACCTGTTGGTGGCGCTAGAGTGGTCTAATGAGAGCCATGAAAATTGGTGTGAATGAAGAAGGGACTGTCCTTAATGAGTGTGCCAAATTTCACAAAAAGTTACCATATGGTTCTAGGGGCTTCCATTGACTCCCATGGTACAAGAATAATAATACCTACGATAACAATAGGTTACCTCCTACCGGAGGAAACCTAATCAGCTTTTGGAAAAGGCAGATCTTGTAGGTCAGCTCTGGCTGCCATAGTTTTTATCTTTTCTACACAATCATTTGGATGACCATCCTCTGCCCTAAGTAAAAGTGTAGCTGGGTTAAATGTCACACAGCACTCAATAGAGATATGAGACTACAAGAGCAAAACAGTCATGAAAGATAATTGTTTGGCTGGTTGTAAACATTCAGACATTGCTTGGGCTACTGGATCTAGTCATGTGGAATAGAATGCCACTGGTCTCAACTTTTAGTCCCTACTTATGCATTTTCTCAGATGTCATATAACCTTTTTTACAGTCTACAGCTTTTACGGATGACTTGTCGTGTCATGGATGTGCTAAGACATAATTTATTTCTTTTTTCAGTGGCTGAGGTGCTTTTTTAAGATAGCTTTACCACAGCTGCTCATTTTGTTTCCTTGTTTCTGCAAAAAATCTTAAACAACGCCAGGGTATGTTGTTTACGTGAGTCTTTTGAGCCAGCACTCAGCCCCCACCCAGCCTGTGTAAGTCCAATGCATCAGTCTAGGTTAATGTAGTAAGTGTGACAGGCTTAAATTTCTCTTTAAATCTTTTTTGGGCTAAACAATGTATATTCTGTACATAATAATATTTTTGGACACCACTTATTTGGCACACCATTGTTTAATGTATTCTTAATCTATTACCTTTGACTTATTCTTCACCCTAGGGTTAGTTATGTTTCTATTTTCAGACTCTTATAGTTTGTTCTTGAAAATTGCAATTGGTGATCAGTCCTCTACTAGTTCAGGGTCAAGGCATCTAAGTAATTCGAAATTAGTCCATGACAGGAGTATCTCTGACTCTTTTTTCTTTTTTCTTCTTCTTCTTTAGGAGACATGGAGATGGTTATGATACTGTACAAACAAATATACACATCCAACCCTTCAGACAGGACAATCTCAAGGATGTTTTTATTCCAAAATGTACCATTTGTTAATGCTGTCTTGCTTTAGACAAATTAAAAAGAGTTCCTGGTTTTTCTACTCATATGGTGTCTTGACTTTCAAGTTTCTTTGAACAGTGTCTAGAATGACATGTATTACATGGGGGGAAAGATCAGAGCGCATGAGCTGGTAATATCCCTAGTCCCCTCACAGAAACAATCAGGTTACCTTACACCATGCATCCTTAAGGTGCACATTTTCAGTCCATTTCTTATGCTTGGAAAGGTAGCTATTATTTACTGATGAAATTACCTACAAGCACTGAAAATATTACAGATGACACACATGTCAGTCTGTGGAACATATGTGGGAGTCCTGGTGAAAGGTAGCCCTATAGCATGTTCTCTTAGTCAGCATGTCGGGAACAGACTGCAAATTAACTGACGGTACAGTGTGGACCCAAGGAGTTCTCTTACAGCTCAGTGCTGCCCCCTAGTGTAGATGTAGTTCAATCACAGTGCAGATTCTGTGTCTGCAGAGCGCAATAGAATGTATACATTTCCTTTACGTTTTCTGTTTGTATCATACTTGAAGATACAGAAATATGCAAGGAATGGATTTAAACCAAATACTAGTCAATTGAATTAAGCAAGACAGTATCTAACTGAATTGCAAAAAACAACACTTACCAAACATTTGGATCAAACAGGAATAAGTTAATCATTATATTAGTATTATGTTATTATATTGTCAAGTATTATACATGATTTTTTTTTACCACAGTCACACCATCTGTATTTCATCGTTTCATATCTTATCAACATTTAAAAAAAGCACCAAAAACATGGATAGGAAAAGCTAGTTCTTGACTTGTTTTGTGTTAGATTTCCCTGGAAAAGGTTACTAGAAGGGTGAGTAAAGTAATGGAACACAAAAAACATTTTAAAAAAGCACAAAAAACATGGATATACTTTTGTGCCCCTTGATTCTTACAAGGAATATTTAGTTCTTGACCTGATTTTTTTTACCCAGAGATACCTTTGTTTTTTTTCTGGATCTGCTTAGCTTTGGATAATTTCTCTATCTCAATAAATTCTACTACATGAGGAGGAGCTACTAAAGGAGGAGGAGGAGCCAATACATTAGGATGAGGGGATATTACAGGAGGAGGAGGAACTACTACAGGAGGAGGAGCTATCACAGGAGGAGGAGCTATTACAGGAGGAGGAGCTTCTACAGGTGGAGGAACTGCTACAGGAGGAGGAGGGAATTCTACAGGAGGAGCTATTACAGGAGGAGGAGCTACTACAGGAGGAGGGGCTTATATAGGAAGAGGGGCTACTATAGGAGGACGTTGCGCTACTACAGGAGGAGGGGCTAATATAGGAGGAGGGGCTACTATAGGAGGAGGAGGGGCTAATACAGGAGGAGGAACGACTACAGGGGGAGGAGCTAATATAGGAGGAGGAGGAGCTACTACAGGAGGAGCTGTAGGTCTCTGTAAAATTATGATAATATATAGTATCAAAAGCAGCACTAAGGTCTAGATCAGGGGTCTTCAACAGGGGGTCCGCGACCCCCAGGGGGTCCGCGGAGGTACTGCAGGGGGGTCGCGAAATCTTTGGTTGATAAGACATTTTTTTTTAATATTTAAAAAAAAAAAAAAATCAACCAATTTTTTCCACCACAAATTTAAATGTGATCCGAATCAGAATTGTATTTATTCCCTTTAAATTTACATGAACATAAATCTAGCGGACGTATACATTGATCAAGAAGACGTTGTCTTTCAGTCCAATTGACACATTCAGCTACCCACAGGAGCTCTCTCAAGCTGGGCACCGGTTCACTCACAGCACCTTTCATCCAAATACAACAGCACAGGCAATAGCCAATCAGATCGCGTTTCTGCTCAAGTCTAAAGAGCGCTAAGATCAAAAATAAAAGATGGCGGACCAAACTCCATAGCTGGTCTTGTTTGTACCTATACATTGTTAGTTTGATATTTTTTTGCTTGGATTTAAAATAAATAAATAAAGAGAAGTAGAGACTGTACAAGGTCAAAAAACGTTAATTGTAACTGAAAAATAAGTCTGAGAGGATTTGCGAGGTGTATGAGCCCCCTAGCTAATGTTAGCATGCTACTACCTACAATCTTAACAACTTGCTAGCGGTGTGATTGGTTTGTTGACCTGTCAATCTCACTATAACATCTACGTTGTCAACACAACTCCATGCGCCAGACTCCTCCTCCGTCATCCGTTGGATCGTGTCAGTCAGGAGTTATTGAAAAGAAGATACATCTCACTAATGTGGGAGGATGTGTGCCATCCACAGATGCTTGAGGATTCACGGTCCCTTTTTTATGTATGATGAAATAAAACATATATCTATGAATTATTTTAATTTGTTATTAATTGTTAGCTCAGAATTGTTTGCAAGATGTATGTTTATAAATGGCCACCCTGTACCTTTCTGGTTGTTAAATGTTAAATTCAATTCAATGTTAAAAAATGTTAAGTTAAATTCGTTGTTCAAAAATGTTAGGTTAAATTCAATGTTAAAAATAAAAATGTTAATGAATATATTAACCTTTGTATTATTTGAATCGCTTCATATTGAATACACAATAACAGGGTAGCTATGTTTATTTGGCACTAGGCCCAGTATATTATAAACAAAACTTTATGCAATTTATATAGTTGGGGGTCCCTGCTCATCTCGCCATTAGTTTGGGGGTCCCTGGCCTGAAAAACGTTGAAGACCCCTGGTCTAGATGAACCAGGATTGAAATGCACACATGATCAGATGCGATTAGTGGGTCATTCAGAACTTTGACTAATGCCGTTTCAGTGCTGTGATGGGCTCTGAAGCCAGATCTGGTATTTATTTAATATTGTTTTCATGTAGAAAGAAAGAAAGTTGCTTTGCCATTACTTGTTCAATGTTTTTTGACAAAAAAGGGAGGTTGGATATAGGTCTAGAGTTAGTCAGATTATCAGGATCAAGGTTAGGTTTATTTTAGAGAGATGGTTTGATCACTGCTATTTTGAATGATTGTGAAACATTTCATGATATGAGTGAATTGTTCATTACTTTGAGTGTCTCATTTAATAAGGGTAGTGCGTGTTTAAGTTGTTTTGTAGGGATAGGGTCTAATAGACACGTTGATGATTTAGATGAGGAGATCAGGGAATTGAGTTCAGGGAGGTCAATAGTTGGGTGGGTCAGAGAGCTTGAATACAAATTCAGTGTAGGAGCCAAGTGGTCTATACAGAGGCACTGAATGGGTGGTTTTACAGTTTCGAGTTCCTGAAAATTGTTGCTCCTCAACCTCCACGTCCAGGTGTTGGGCATGTGACAGTCATTGGGCCTCATTTATAAAACGTTGCGTAGAAACCATCCTACATACATACAAGACATTTCCTGAAATGAGCGTAAGTGAGATCCACAGAAAACAGACGTACACACAAAAAACATGTGTACGCCAATCCTTCGGTTATAAAACACAAATGGTTGTGAAATTGTGCGCAACTGAATCTCCGCCCTCAAAACGCCCGTATTTAATCTAATCAGCATATTATCAATGCACAAACAGAGCGCATCCTCAATGCACAAACTCTCTGTGACAGTGGCAAGCAAGAAAGAAACATGTAAACAGAAGAATTAAAGTGAGGCTGACATCGACGTTCTGCTGATGGAACAGCAGATGTGGGCCAAAACATCGTTAGAAAGCCTGTCTGGTGGCGTAATGGCAAAAGCAAAGTATGTGAAATGTAGTAGACATGTCTCTGAAGCACCAGAAACCGCATACGGCAGCAGCACCATGGCTTTGGTGCGCTTCACTACCGACCGCGCACGGGCATGTGCTGTATTGAAGTGGGCTTCCTAGGCTGTTTGAGTGTGCACAATCTGGATGAGAATACATTGGAAACCCTGTTTTACGCAGGAAATCCTCTTTCACAATTTGCTGTTCCTGGGCACTGTATGGAATTCTAATTGATGCGGGCATATAGAGGGATAATACTGCAATGAACATCGGGCAAAATTCTGCTTAATGATGACGGGGATTGCTCGACTGGTCTCCAATTTCTCCTTGGAACGTTCCTGTAGCCAGGAATCCAACAGCCAAACCTGGTTGCATCTGGTGCGCCTCTGTAGACGAGAGGCCATTTTGGCACAACGCTCTCGGCAAGCGGTACCTACTTATCAGCCATACATCTTGTGTCAAAAAGTCTGCACGATCACAAAAAAACCCTTTCTCTCCTTATTGCGCAGTTGGCAATATCCTCTAACAACGCCAATGCAGCCATATCTCCTAATGAAAACTAAGCCGCTATTAGACTTTCTATAGGCTATAGATTGAGCGAAATGTTTTACACTTGTGAAATTAAAACGGAATACCTATTAGACGTGAATCTCATTCAGGTGTGAATTGTTCTAATAGTTTAATTGATTTTATTGAGCGAAACATTAGCCCTAATGGTGACGGTGGTGTTGACGATGATGATGATGTTGTGTCGGCGCTTTGAGTTCTAAATTCCTGCAGTTCTCCAGTATTGCCACAAGGAAATGTACTTACACGAACTAAAACCAGACGTAGAGATACGTCATTTTCTACGTCTAAGACGGTTTTTATAAATCTGTACTTAGACGTGGATTTGATCGCACGCACAGTCTTAGATCAATTCTGTGCGTAAGTACGTTTTATAAATGAGGCCCATTGTGTTGTTGTTGTTGTTGTTCCAGCACACACAGGGTGTTTATGATTGCCTGATTGACTTAATCTTGCAAAGAGATGGGATGCAGAAAGAATGGCCCTTGTAAGAATACTTTAAATTACATGACAAGAAAAGCAAATGTATTCAAATCCTGGACATTATGGGTCATTTTAAAACCCCTGCCAGGCAATTTTTTGAGGGGTCCCAAACAGATATACGTATATAATAATATTTTAATAATAATAATATTATATTTATTAATAGTAATATATACAATCTGTAATTTGTTGGGAAAAGGTTAGCAGCTCTCTACTAGTGATGTGATATCATATTTGCAGTATCTTGTTTATTTTATGAAACTGTCACCATATAGCAATAGTGACTTCACATGTTAAACCATTCATTTGAATGTTCAATATTTGTACATCATTTGGATATTTCTATCACCACATCTTCATCCCGGTGTGCACTCAACAGGTTCCATACCTGGAGTTCTGTTTTATTTGTTTTATAAACATAAGTCCTTTTTCCATCAGATTTTCAAGCGAATTAAATCTTAAAGCGAATTAATTTGTAGCGACATAAGAAGCGCCTAACGGTTTTCCATCGACAGAATGATTGTAGCGAATTAAAATTGTGTCACAATGCCCCGTGTTGAAGCGCATTTTCCTGACCCGCTAGATGATTTTCCATCAACAATGTAGCGCAATAGAACCTTCTGGGACGGTTACAGCAGCGCAGGGACCGATGTTCGCAAGCCTCTAGGCTCTTTTTTGCTGCACTTCGATACGTACAGTGATTTAAATTAAACTTTCTTAACACTAATGTTGAACTCCATACTAGCCCGAATTCATATTTCACTCAACCAGGAGTGATGAGTAAGACTGAGGTCGATTCGTTGTCAGCGCAAGCTATTGCTTGATCTCATACTTTTATAGATGTTTCCTGATCGAGTATAGCCTACTTCATACTAGTATTTATAATGGAGAACTGAATGGCCAGCCTACAATGTTTAATGGTAATATGTCAGCTGATCACAGCTATCATAGTATTGCGGCGAATGATGAGGGCAAGAAGGGTGGAACTGCTGAGCCTGGTCGAGGCCTGGCGTTACCTCGGCGCCCATCGCCGCAGATGTGGCAGCGACATCGCTCAAGTGCAGCGGCGGAGTTTGCGGGGGGGGCAGGGGTGGCTGAAACGAGTAATTGCATTGGTTCAAAAATGTGTGGAATAATTAAGTCTGGCATGGTTTAATATCTCCGCTTTTAAATTGTCTGACTTAGGAAGTAAAATGCCAGACAGTTGTTTCTCGAATGGCTGTTCAAATCGGCGAGGAGACAAGCCCTGATTGTGTGTTTATC
The DNA here is from genome assembly GCF_963457725.1 of Sprattus sprattus. Taxonomy (NCBI): domain Eukaryota; kingdom Metazoa; phylum Chordata; class Actinopteri; order Clupeiformes; family Clupeidae; genus Sprattus; species Sprattus sprattus. The sequence goes on from NC_137920.1 coordinate 35,376,192, forward strand.
GCATTTAAGAACTACCTAACTCTACATGGTGTCAGAAGACTCCAGTTACTCAAGTCGGGTGAACAGGAGGTTTTGTTTGGCCGACCTACCTGGAGAGAACTCACGTCCATCTTAGTCAGTTTTGAGTTTTTACGTTTTCAGTTTAGCTAGCTAGCATAGTTAACGTGACTCGTGGTTATAGCTAACAGTCGTGGCAGTTGGACAACAGAAATGGAGCGGTTCCAGATTCCCCCGCCGCCCAAGTTTGATTTCACAAAGCCAGAAGAGTGGCCCAGATGGATTCGGAGATTCGAGAGATTTCGGATTGCATCGGGTCTAGAGCTACAATCAGAGGAGAACCAGGTGAACACTTTGATCTATACTATGGGGGATGAAACAGAAGATATTGTCACTTCACTTCGTATGACGGAGGAAGAAGCTAGCGAGTACATCACTGTCAAGCAGAAGCTAGAGGGACATTTCGTGGTGAGGAGAAATGTAATTTTTGAGCGTGCAAAATTCAACCAAAGACAGCAGGAGCAAGGGGAGACTGTGGACAGTTTTATTACTTCACTCCATTGCTTGTCTGAGCACTGCGGCTACGGGCAGCTGCATGATGAATTGGTCCGGGACAGACTGGTAGTTGGCTTGCGCGATAAAAAGCTGTCGGAGCAACTTCAGTTGGACTCGGAGCTGACGCTGGAGAGAGCGGTGATGCGAGCGCGTCAGAGCGAACGAGTGAAAAAGCAACAGGACCTATTGAAGAGTAACTTCAAGGCAGAGACCACAGACGTGGACAGTGTTCAAGCAAAACACAAGTTCAGCTTAGGCAGAGGAAGACAGCAGAAAATGCAGGTTCGAACAAATGACAATAGCAGTTATCACACACAGCCAGGTAACCAGACACGGTGCATGTGGTGTGGTAGAACGCCAGCACACAGCAAAAACCAGTGCCCCGCTAGAGACGTAGAATGTAACCAGTGTCAGAAAAAGGGTCACTATGCAAGAGTGTGCAGGGCAGGAGTTCTCAATGAAGTCAATACAGCTGAGTCAGATGAGGAGGGAATTGCTTTCCTAGGCACAGTCACCTCAGATGGTGAACCCTGGTTAATCAACCTTAATGTGAATGAGCACACAGCAGTATTCAAAATAGATACGGGGGCTGATGTGACAGTGTTATCGGAAGATGAATTTCAGAAGGGGCAGTTTCCAGAGCTAGAGAACGCAAAGAGGGTGCTACAAGGTCCAGGTCAGACACCCATCACGGTGAGGGGAAAGTTCACTGCTACCATAGGAACTGACTGTAAAAGCACTACACAGGATGTGTATGTAGTCCCAGGTCTGAAGTATAGCCTGTTGGGACGTCCAGCTATACAGGCACTAGGGCTAGTGGCTAGAATAGACACAGTGGCACTAGACTCAGTCGAGAGAGTCAAGGAGCAGTTTCCCAAACTGTTCAAAGGGCTAGGCAAGATGGAGGGGGAATACAAGATAGAGCTTAAAGCAGACGCCAAACCATTCTCCATATCAACCCCTCGTCGAATACCTCTGCCTCTCATGTCCAAGGTGAAAAAAGAACTCTCACGCATGGAAGAGATAGGGGTGATATCAAGGGTTGAACACCCCACAGACTGGTGCGCCGGAATGGTCACTGTGCCGAAACCAGGCAAGGATGAGGTGCGCATCTGCGTGGATCTTACAAAATTGAATGAGTCAGTCAAGAGGGAGAGACACATGCTCCCGTCAGTCGAACACACACTTGGACAGCTAGAGGGCGCCAAAGTATTTTCTAAAATCGATGCTAATTCAGGGTTTTGGCAAATTCCCCTTGCCAAGGAGTCCACCCTCCTCACAACATTCCTCACTCCCTTTGGGAGGTTTTGCTTTAATCGCCTCTGCTTTGGCATATCCTCTGCACCTGAACACTACCAGAAGAGAATGTCCCAGATGTTGGAGGGACTCGACGGCGTCCTGTGTCAGATGGACGACGTGCTTGTGTACGGAGACACACAGGTCCAACACGACACACGACTGTTGGCGGTGTTGGGGAGACTGCAGGAGGGAGGCGTCACGCTGAGAGGTGAGAAATGTGAATTCTCTAAAAGCCATGTCAAATTTCTCGGACAGATCATAGATGCAGCCGGCGTTAGAGCAGACCCAAACAAAGTGAGAGCAGTGACAGACATGGAGGAGCCGGAGGATGTGAGTGGAGTGAGACGATTCCTCGGAATGGTGAATCACCTGGGAAAGTACTTACCTCATATAGCAGAAAAGACACAGCCACTCCGGGACCTGTTAAAGAAGCAAAACATGTTTCAGTGGGGACCTGATCAACAAAGAGCATTCGACAACATCAAAAAGGAGCTGAGTTCACCACCAGGGCTGGTGCTCTACAACACAAAAGCGGAGACGGTCGTCTCAGCTGATGCATCATCATTCGGACTGGGAGCCGTGCTACTCCAGAGACAGGAGGAGGGCCACCTCAAGCCAGTCGCATATAGCTCCAGAGCACTCACAGACACAGAGAAAAGGTACGCCCAGATTGAAAAAGAGGCCTTAGCAATCACATGGGCGTGCGAGCGTTTCGCGGACTTCCTGGTGGGCATCAGGTTCCACGTGGAAACGGACCATAAGCCTCTGGTTCCGTTACTAGGCTCCAAGAGCCTGGATGAGCTCCCCCCACGCATTCAAAGACTCAGAATGAGGCTGATGGCTTTCTGCTTCTCTATCTCCCATGTGGCCGGCAAGATGTTGGCCACAGCAGATGTGCTGTCAAGGGCGCCGTTGAGAGACAGAGGGCAGCCGGAGCAGGAGGAGGAAGTCAACCTCTATGTAAACATGGTCATGTCAACTCTCCCAGCTACAGAAAAGAGGCTGCAAGAAATAAAGGTACACCAGGAACGTGATGGAATTCTGAGCCAGGTGAAAAGGTACTGTAATGAGGGCTGGCCAGACAAATCCACAATAGACAAAGCTTACCTACCATATATACAGGTTCAGGAAGAACTATCAGTGGAGAATGGCTTACTACTAAAAGGATGTAGGCTAGTTATCCCCAAGCCGTTACAGACAGACATAATACAGAAATTGCATGCAGGACACCAAGGCATAGCAAAGTGTCGTGAAAGAGCCAAACAATCTGTCTGGTGGCCGGGACTGTGTACACAGCTTCAGAAAGTGGTCGAGAGCTGCGACACATGTGCAAAAGAAAGAGTCAATCCCAGAGAGCCACTGCTTCCTTCTGAGTTTCCTGATAGACCATGGGCAAAGGTGGGTGCTGATCTGTTTCAGTGGAATGATAACCAGTACCTATTGGTGATAGATTATTTTTCCCGTTTCATTGAAGTAGCTAAACTCACATCAACAACCTCAGTAGCAGTAGTGGAACATTGCAAGTCCATCTTCGCCAGACATGGCATACCGTCTGAGGTCATGACAGACAATGGACCCCAGTTTGCGTCTGAATACTTCACTAGGTTCGCTACACAGTGGGGGTTCACACACACAACGTCCAGCCCCAGATACGCTCAGAGCAATGGAGAGGCAGAACGCGCTGTGCGTACAGTTAAAGGCCTCCTCCAGAAAGAAAAAGACCCTTATTTAGCCCTCATGGCCTACAGAGCCACGCCACTCGCAAATGGGTACAGTCCAGCACAGCTGTCAATGGGCCGGCAGCTCAGAACAACAGTTCCGGTCACTCTCTCATCTCTGAACCCTGGCTGGACTGACATAACCCAGCTCAAAAAGGAGGAGCAGAAGAAGCGACAGAGAATGAGTTGGAACTTCAACAAAAGACACAGAGCTCAACATCTCACAAGTCTGACACCAGGCGACCATGTCTGGGTAAAGGATACAAAGGAGAAGGGGACAGTGATAAGACAGGCGGAAGCACCAAGGTCATACGTCGTAGACACTCCCAGAGGGATCCTGCGCCGCAATCGAAATCACCTTGTCACTACTCCAGTGGCGCCAGCAGTGCAGACTGTCCTACCAGTGCCGGAGCAACTCACTGGTTGGCCAGTGAGTCCAGATCAAGCAGAGCAGGACCCAGTTCAGCCAGGCAGTCCTGAGCCTCTGGCACGCTACCCTGCAAGAGAGCGACAACCCCCAGGGTACCTAAAAGACTATGTAGGTAAATAGCAGACACCCCTGGTAAGACTGAGTGATTTCTACGGGGCAGAATAAACCCCCACACTCAGTAGGAGGTTGGGGCAGTCCACCCCACCTTCTTAGTTCAGTTTGCCAGTCAAGGTTCATACTGATAGTTCATAAAAGATACTCTCTTTAATCAGTTAACAGGAATTCGAGAGACTGGGAACAGTTAATCATTTTAATATAGTCTGTTATAGTACAGAAGTGTGTTAGGTATTTGTTATTTAGATACATCAGTACAACTGATCTTAGAAAGGGGGATGTAGTATTAATGGATTCATATGACACAGTATATGATGTTGCCCCCTGGTGGTTAGGCTTGGGAGGTTGTAAAAGGTCAGAGGAATAAAGTCAAGCTTACAGTATACACGCTGGAAACCTCTCTGCCTATTTATTTGTTAGTTAGAACTACCTAACTCTACAAAACTCACCTACGTTAACGTCACGTCATCAACGTTTTCTCAGACCGTAAAGTAGAGCTACTTTTGGAGCTGACAATAAAAGCAGTAACCCTGTTTTTCTCGCCTCATTTATCAGAATAACTTACTCAAACGGGAATAAATCAAGAAATAAAGTCGAGAAACAAAGCATCAACATGATTTAAAAAATTGGTTTACCCGGCTTCTGCTCTGATATTAAGTAAGTAGGCTACCTAAGCAAGTAGGCTAGGCTACGGTATGTTGGCATCCAACTGGTAATACTACAATGCCAGTAGAAAATATATGGGAAGATAATTTCATTTAAAGGCAAACGTTTGTCTGCCACTATGACAGGGGCATTGCACGTCCACGTTTCCAGTGCAACTCATATAGTTCACGTCCTGCTTTTGAAGCAGCGATCTCTCAGCAGGATCCCCTGAGGATACCATGCCACGGGACATAGCCAGACCGTAGCCTACCTTATGCTCACGAAGGCAGCATGACTCACTTCACCACCACACCACTAGGCTAGAGCCAACCGCATAGTAGATCAATTTGACAGGTCATAAAGTCAGAAGAAGTCTTGTGCTTTTAGCTTAACGTGCTTTTGAGATAAATACATCTACAATAAACATGGTAGGACAATGGCTTTTTTCATTTCTGCCAGATGCATTTTCCTTGTGTTCAAGTTTAAGACGACGGCATGCATGTGTATGTCGTCTTCAAATTAGTTATTGGCCTGTTTGAGACTGTGATGGCAAGCGCCCTGCTCTGTTTGGTGGTGAGTAAGTGAGCAAGTGAGCCTCGCGAACCTGCAGACAGACGGTGATAGCTTCTATAATCAGCTGCTGGATATAACAGTAGCTCCGCTAGCTATAACTAGCTAGTGAACTCTAGCTTACAACGTTTACCTACTCACTTGAGCTGCAAATCTCTACCATGCTACAGTATAATTAGCACCTATCTCGGCAGATATCTTTTAAATGTTTATTTTTGTGCCATATTTTAAATCTAAATTAGTTAATGTCTCTTCCTAAAACCCACTACTAGAGGACACTAGTTTAACTCTCGTTGTCAATGCGCATGCGCAACATTATATATATCGCTTCAACCGTTTTCCATTACTTTTATGTCGCTAGAACTTCCCCAAAACCACCTCTGCAGAGCGAATTAACTTAATGCGACAAAATCGGCGTTATAGCGATATAACCCTTTTTCCATCACATATGTCGCACTAACTTTTGATGCGCATCATTTTAAAGCGCATTATCTTTTTGATGGAAAAAGGACTATAGGTGTAACTCTTTGGAATATTGTCTGGTGGTCTCATCACTCATGGTGGAATGCTGGTGAATATCTGCTGTGATCCTTCCAGGGGCTTATGATTATTACACATCCGGTAGCTGCACCAGTAGACCAACCTGCTAACACAATTACATCACATATCATTGAATGGTCACTTATTTAAAGGCACCCAGTGCAACTTTCGAGGCTTAAAAATAAACATTCAATTTCTAGTCTTTTTTACACGTAGTAAGTTTCAATAACTCCATACCATTACATACCGACATTCAAGCAGCAAAGATGAGACGTCGTTGTGTGGTGAGAACTGATAGAAAATCGATAACAACATCAATCGCCGCCATTTTCTTTATTTTTTTTAACCTGCAATAAATAAAGCAGGCTTCCAGTCAATGGAAAAATGGCTTCTCCCCACCGGCGATTGTTGTTGTTTACGATTTTCTATCAGTTCTCACCACACAACGAAGTCTCATCTTTGCTGCTTGAATGTCGGTATGTAATGGTATGGAGTTATTGAAACTTACTATGTGTAAAAAAGACTAGAAATTGAATGTTTATTTTTCATTGAATGTTTACATAAAGTTGCACTGGGTACCTTTAAGACCTACATGGTGACTTTATACTTCTTGCAAATAAATGTATAAATATATGCTTGCGACTACACAGGGTGAAAACAACAATAAATCTCGAGCTGAGTTGACCAGATGTCCACAGAGAGACTGTGAACATACCTTGTGTGTTCTGTGCTAAAAACAGGTGGTGCACTGAAGTCAGGACCACTGACCCCACTTTACTTGAAGAGAAGAATGTGCATCCTCAGCCTGTTCAACTGTGGACACCCCCTTCCTGGAATGGACTCAGGACTTTGTGTGGTGCCTTGATAGCAAAATGCATACATCAGATTCATCTCCATTTTAATGTAATAACTACAAAATTCCCCAAAAAGTCCAAGTACTTTTTCGGGTACAGTTATTTATTCCAATTTTAAACTAGACTTCCAGAACACAATTTCATCTCCCATAAAACCTTTGAAAAATATATATGCACAGGCTTAAAAAGATTTTAAACTGTTTCAAATATTTTTGTACACTCTAAAAACACTCTAGTGTTAAGAGTGTTAATTACAAAATATGAGTTGTACTATCTGTTTTTTAAACATTTGGTTAAAAAAGAAAAGGGTTGAAGTATCTAGAAATGGAGTCCAACTGCTACTTCATCAAAGCTTTCTTTACTTTCTCATGACCTTATCATTTATTCATATGTTGACATCATTTGCACCTTGATGTTACTATCCAAGCTCACACAGTATTACATTTCATTTTCAAACATTACATTCACTGTCAAAGTGCATTCCAGTGTTTTTCCCAGCATCGTCCTTCAAACGTCCCATTAAATATCTTACTTTACAAAAAATATATAACAACATTTTACAAAAGGTAGACAGTCTATATACAGTCACTCACTGCCACGATTGGCATGCAACTATTCCCCTCCTCAGCAGGGAGGTCCACCCTTCTTAAAGTCCTGCCAGTACTGAAGCAGCTGGTTGGCATTGCCCAGGATTGTGGTTATGACCTTGACGTAGTCACAGAGCTTGAAGGGCCCAGATGCGTAGGCTTTAAACTGCGAGGGGTCAGGGGCCGTGGAGGGGTTTATCCCCAGGCGTTTCAGGCACATGCCTATGTAAGCATCCTCGATGTTAAAGGGCTTGATGTCCTTGGAGACCTGCACCAGCTTCTCCGGGAGGTCGTTGGAGAAGAGGTAGCCCATCCCCAGCAGGTAGGTGGGATAAGTGGACTCGGGGTACAGAGCCTCGGGGACATACCAATGGGATTGGGGGTTGCGGACAACTGGCCTGTCCCACATCACCGCCCCCGTGATGTAGTTGTGTTTGGGCGTTTGAGGCATCAGCAGCAGCTTCATGAGGTTCTCCATGTTGAGGAACATGTCCGAGTCGATCTTCATGGCGTAGGACGCGCCAGGGCAGTAGCTGGCCAGCCAGTCCATGATCACCATGGTCTTGATGGTCAGATTGAGGTAGGAGTCGATGAAGTCACTCTGCAGGATGTCGCGGTGCCTCTTGCTCTCTATGTGCACCTTCTCCTGCAGGACCGCGTCCGAGTGCAGCGCCCCCAAGACGAAGAGGGTGGTGACCACCTTGCCTTGCACCAGGGTCTCGTTCCCCCACGTGCTCCGGATCACCTCTCTGGCCCTCGCATTGCCAGGGTGGACCGGAACCATGAGAACCAGGAACGGCTTCTGCCTCTGGCACACATCAGGCTCGTTCAGGGTAAAGTGGTACTGGGCTGGGAAGGCCTCATGGTACAGCCTGGCACCCTCAGGAGAGCTAGCAGTCGGGGTGCTAGCAGTGGCAGAAGGGCTTTTCATAGTCACAGTAGAGGGTGGTTTTGTTGGAGCGATACTCCGGATGATGCTTGTGACAGTGGTGTAAGCAGGGGTTATGGTAGTGCTGGCACCTGTCGTGGGCATTAACTTTGCAGTGCTACTGATTCTTTGAGTTCTGTCGGGTTGGGGGTAGGTCCTGTGGGGTCGAGTTTTATCTTTCCACCGCACCTGGTTCATGATGCCTAAAAAGAAGTCGTCTGTCACATAGACGGCAGCAAAAACGCACAATGTCATGGCAAGCAGTACTTTGAAGCAGCCCCATCCATAATATATTTCACCTGCAAGGGAAAAGAAAGGGAAAACTTACCGTCATGTTAATGGAAATTGTTTTTGAATAAGTTTACAGAACAGTCAGAGTCTGAGTCACTGAGTCAGTGAAAGTAATGAACACATATGCAAATTTACGGCCAACTCTTGGATACTGTACAAAGAGCTTTATCTCTAATAATCCCTTATCACGAGCCCTTTTATCATAGTCAGATTGACCTCACCTAAAATTGAAGATACACCCTAGCCATTTAAAGGTACAGTCCGCGACTCTAATCCATTTTTTTCAAATTCAGCATATTGGTCCACAGTCCTAGCTGTCCATTTAGTGTGTGCACTCAAAACGACCCTGACAGTCCTGGCACTGTAAATGGGAAACAAACCAAGCCAGTCAAGTCAATAAACACATTGCTTCAGGACTCAGGAGCACAGAAGGGAGGGGTGTCATTTTATTGAATGCTGAGTCCAAATTATAACAACCTTTCACCAGAATGAATCACGGACTCCATCTTAAGGTCGACTACTCCAGCATATTCACTTTTTAATATTCACATATTGATACATTTTTCAACAGTTTACGTCCCTATAACCCTACTTTTGAAACCTCTATAAGCAAAACAGTTTATGCTTAATTTACTACCAACTAAATTATATTAGGCATCAGGAGAGGATCCTCTGGACCCCTGGTGGTTCTTGCCAAGAGATTCTTTGGAGTATGTGTCCCCTCGCCTCCCCTCCCCTCCCTAAAACGGCTGTGGCATCTGCTTTTCGTTCGTTTACGTTGCTCTTAGCCTCAAATGGGGCTCTGAAGCCTCACCATGCAATTAGCCCTGAGGGATCTGTCCTCCCCGTGTCTCTCTCACGGCCTCTCTCCCTCTGCCTGTCATTCTTCCAGACTTTCTAGACCCCATTTCAGCTTCACACTGCAACTGTCATACTGTGCCTACTGTTTGGACTGGATTTGCAAAGAACCATTTGCGTAGAATTTGTGTAGAAGCGCAGAGACAAGAGAGAATCAGTTAATGAATCGTATTAAACACTTACGTATATACTTCAGTGTAAATAATGTAATACTTTAATACTTTAATGTTATACTTAACAGACAATACTTTACAGACAATTCTTTAAACATTCTTAAACAAACCAACATTTTACTAGCCTGACAAAACCAGCCCTGTTGACCTTTTTTAACCAACCAAGATGAGATTTAAATTAATAATCATAATGTACAGTCAAACGCAGATGTTTAACCGCGAGGTGCACTTTACTTTATCATCCGTTTCAGTTAACTGTATTTAAATCCAAATACGCCTCTCTCTAACACACACACACAATGTGACAATAACAAAAGCTGCAGTCTTTACACTGTTGATCTGCTCTCTGAACTCTGCTCTTAAATAGCATTCATAGTGAACCTAACTTTGACTCTTGCTTCTGAAAAGTATCAATGTGTTATTGCTCTTCGTTAATCAATATATTACACAGCACTTAATGTATAGCTAACAGGGTCTATGGGATATATTTTATGGGCCAAAAGTATTTCCATCAGGTAAGACTCACCTTTCCAAGCCATCGCTGCTGAAATCCTGGCATCTGTACTACATGCAGTCCAGCTCCCGACTACTGTGACACCAGCAGCTGCCGGTGAGTTTGGTTAGGTCTCAGGTGTGGCCTGTGGCCACAGACGGTAACAGAGACGGAGACAGAGATAGAGACAGAGGGGAGGGGCCTTCTGACTGGAGGCATGAGAAATGGACTAAGACCAGGTAAGGAGGGGGTTGGGTGCTTGCAGGGACAACTTTCAGTAGGAAAATAAACAGCTGACAGGCAGAATTAAGTAAATGTTAAAACAGTAAACAGTACCTGATGCCAAGAGGATCTTCTGCAATAACTCCGGATAGGCGAGGCTAAAGATTTGGTTTGGCTTGGTGGAGGTGGAATTTGTAAGGTGATGTTGATAAGGTGTTATGTGTTGTACCCAAAGTGCCCTGTTAGGTGAAAATTCACCCTAACCCTAACCCTAGTTACTTCAGGACTCCGGAGTTGTCGATCAGTATATTTATTCAACAACAAAAAATTGCAATCGGGCTCACTCACAGCACAAGGATGAAAGTGAAGCCCTGATAAACACATCGCACAAGGTTTATATGGGCCATTCTACCAAATTGGTGCAAAGTCAGGTCGGAAATATTTTGAAATTTGTAATGTTTTATTCCCAAAACTTTGTCCGTATGTATATTGTACCATATCTAAAGTACACATCTAGTAAAAGAACCGTCAATTTTTATATTGTATTTTCAGAATGGAATGTTTTTCCTCTTACAAAAATTGTCACTACCGAAACATCACATTTACTATAGTAAAAAAGTATTATTATTGACCTGTTCAGATTGTGTGTCCTTCCCTTCTCTGAAGAGTATTTTTACAAAAATTTCTTGACGTTTTCCCAGAGTTGATGATTGATGAAATTGAACATACATCCAATGTGACTGCACTGTTTCGGTAGGGACGGCACTGTTTTCGGTAGTGAGCACAGTATTTTGTTTGAAAGGTTGTATCATATTTCCTTAACCTTATTGCTTAATATTGACTCATAACATAGGTTGGGAATTTTAGTTAAAAAAATACATAACAATTGTTCATCTAGAACCATTTAAAGTACAAGCAGTTCTCTTCATGGTGGCTCCAACGCCATCGGCAGGCCCTTTCCCGTGACCAGCTTCCAGGAAACTCTAGTTTACAGCGGTAAATCCCATCTGGAAAGGGATTGGTGCCCAAGAGATAGAAGTTCTTTTTTTCTCTATATTGCATGTTCGGCCCATCGCTGATGAGGAAGAGATTTTGAATCCTAGGATGGTTCTTCAGGGACTTCAGGAACTGAAGAACTTGTAGAAGCTGAGCCCAAATGGCAGGAGGATCATGCTTCATCGAAGGTGACAAGCCACAGAATGTCAGCGTACAATCTGTGGTGTACACAACAGCATTGTGCATTCTGCCTTCTGTCGGATGCTCCAAAATGGACTTGCTACACCTACTTTGCATATTTGCCCTGCAAGTTTTCAGCAGAGTGAATTTGAAGAATAGCTTTTTCAAAGATCTGTGCAGGATTTGTAACTGTGTGTACTGGTGAAGGATGTTGAAGAGGTGCTTGCACACTTTGGTTTTCATTTTTCTCCCAAAATCTTCAAAAAGGAGCTCTGGGCCGCCCTTTAGTCCTCACAACACATTTATTTCAAAATTATGGGATTGAACTACTTACCATTTCATTTTGTCACTACCGAAATGTTCATGTCACTTCCGAAACTTTACCATATGTTTCGGTAGTGACTGCTTCGGTAGTGACAATTCTAGCTAACTTTGAGCATAGCTAACGAATGGTAGCAAACACATTGCTAGTATTCCCGTCTTTTAATGAAAATATATACTTTGCATAAAACCCAAAAAAGTTTACTATATTGAAGTGAATATGTGTTCGGTAGTGACAATTCTTAAGGTTACACGTCGATTTTCAGACTTTGGAACCCATTTATTTTAAAACTATGGGATTTAGCTACTTACCATTCAACTATGAGGGACAGGGATGTAGGCCGAATCTCGATTCTTCCCCTTGCCCCTTTTGCTTTGTCTTGTCTTTGTCTTAACCCTAGCACTTGCAAGTGTAAGGGCCAAGGGCTGAGATCTTTCCCCTATGAAATGAGACGCCACTCGGTTTCGGGTACGTCATGCGTGACTGTATGAGCTATGAAACTAGCGATTTAAAAAAAGTCTAATGAAGAACATGGTTGCAAATATATATGTATACAACTGTGTAGAGCACGAAACAAGACTGTCGTCATTTTTAAATTAATTATAAGCCAAAAATACTTACATGTAGTGTATGTAGCATGATAGCTGGCAAGCTACCATATAAGCCAATGGAGTGGTGGCATACTCGCTAATTGTATCCTAAAACTACCGTTTGAAAGCTTCAGTTAAGACCTACAATACTATGCATCGTTCGAGTAGCACATTTCAGATCAAACCGAGTCATTATAAACAAATAAAAAGTTGTGTAGATAGCTTTATTCATGTAAAATATTCCTCGCTTCAAGCAGCCATGTTTTTTTGAAAATTCCCGAGCTGGTTTCGCGGTGTGCTCTGGGATAGCCCTTGGAGGAGCAAGGTAGCTCTCCGATCATCTCAAAAACGAGGGCCATACACCCCTTAATCTTACCCCTTAATCTTGATCAAATTGGGTATTGAGACACCACTAGCTCTCACATGAACGCGCAACTTCAAGGGTAAGGGGGAAGATAAGGGGTCAGGGGAAGTATTGAGATTGGGCCGTAGTGTCACTCACTGTTAGCCTGGATACCAGCCTGAACTCCGCCCACAAAATTTTTGTTCTGGGAGATTCAGTCTGGAATCGAGTTAGTTGGGAGAGATTTAACGTTTCAAAAAGGTTGAAACGCAATCTAAACCAATCAAATTGTAAGGGCGGGCTTTATACGTTGATGGACAGATATAGATAGAATATACCGGAATATACATCGAACAAAGATGGCGCCGTCTCGGGAGCTTAGTGGGACATATTTTATATGATTTAAGCTATCTACACGACTTTTTTATGTCTACATTGACTCGGTTAGTTGTGTATACGCAAAACGAGTGTTGCCGAGGATTTTAGGTCCTAACTAAAGCACTCTAGACCATTATTGATCGGTTATGCTAACGCGTTGGCCAAAATAATCGTTGAAACTAATGGTAGCTTCTAGCCTTGAGTGCTAATTAAGTAACGTGAGCAGGCAGCAGATATTGACAGCGCATTCATTTTGAAAGAGGAACAGAGAAACGCGATCAAGGCATTTGTCGATTGAAAAGATGTTTTTGCCGTCCTTCCTACGTGAGCAGGTAAAAGTTTAATCTGTCAGATGGTAATACTACGTTGCGCTGATTGGTTCTAGGTATCCAATTCAGCGAAGAGGAATTTTCTTTCCTGGTTCGTTGAAACACGCCCCATAATCACAGCCCAATTGTCCGATCTCAGACTCATATTCTGACTAGAATTATGAGTATGACATCGTCAGGCTAACTCACTGTGGTTACATGGATTCGAATTTCTGGGTACTCGGATTGAAATAGAAGTATCCATTTCATGTAACCACCAATATTCAAATTTTTGAGCTCCGACTAGACTCCAATTTACACCCCAAGATAACTCGATCGGATTTGGTTGTTAATCGGACTATGTGAATGTAACGGTGAATCGGAGTAACAACTGGAGTTTACGTCTCTGCGCATGTTTGAGATCCTGCCCATAAACATATATACATGCATCATATATGTCTATGATAATCGCTGCTAGACGCTCACTATTATTGTGCTCCCACATCTCAATCTCATTGAAATACTGAAACGAAATCTAAATTATCAAGACCATGCCCCATTTTCTTTGCCCTCATGTGCTGCATATCAGAAATGGCCAACAGAAAAGTTTTGTCTCAACCAGAGACATGTATGTCTATGGTCTCAACTGATACTAATGGCACGTTTTTTTATGAATATCCTGCAGACTGTCTCACAAGAATTATTCTTGTTGATTATGAACAAACATATCACAAGAGGCCTGAATAGATATGAGCACCTTTACAACCCCTCCTTAAACACATATAAGGATGTTCAGATGGCCGCGGAATTCATGGAGAGAATACTAATCCTCTTTCACAGGAAACTTCACCTGCACACAGCAATCAGGGCATATGTGTCAAACGCGATAAAAGATACTGCTCTGATCTATTCTTATTCCATACTGAATATTCTGTTTAGATCAAAGGTTTGTTTCGACATACCGTGATATTTCAGATGATAGTTATGTGGTATACCAATGTGTTGACATTAGAAAAACGTTTTCATATTACTTTTCCACCACTTGTTAGTCATGTCATCCATTCATATCGATGTGAATCAATCAATATTAATACAACTTTAACTGTGATGTGTTTTTGTTTCATTTCACAACTTATTTACTGTATAATCAACGGTAGGAGGTTCCCGCTTGTAAACATTCCACATTTGATTTCAACACAGTGGCGCCTGCAGCCGTACGGCTGTACGCACTGTGCGTACCTTCTGCTACGCGAGAAAAAAAAAAGAGAGAGAGTCTGAAATCATGCGCTGAGCCTGGCCATTGTGCACAAGGCACAAACAAACGAATAGTGATTAAAGCACAAACAAACGCTTAGAAAAGTTATCTGACAAACGCTGGTCCCTGCCCGACCCATGCATTGCCATTGTAATCAAATATTATGAACGCATATTACAATAGGGAAACTGCAGACAGAGGGGCGGGCAAAAAATTGCGGTACTACGAACTCCCTGTCCAAATGAATGGAGTCATGTGACTTATGATCAGCATCACTGATATGCAGGGTTTGCTTCAGTATCTTACGCCCCTCGTCCATTTCCAACAATGTATGGCAGGAAATAAAATCGGAGTACGGACAACTAATGTCCGATGAGGATGCAGAGCTGGAGCTGTGGAAACAGCTAAATGAGTTACAGCCAAATCGCAGTGAGCTTTGTTAAGCCCTGGAAAGTTCTGCAAATTTCTACCCAAACATTTATTGCGTCTGGTTGACAATGCCTGTTTCCACAACGTCTGCTGAGCGGTAATTCAGTACAATCTTAAGACATAGCCTATCTACAAAGTACGATGACTGACAAAAGACTGACCGGACTTGCTCTCATGAATATTCACACAGATTTGGAACTCGACACTGAAAAACTACAAAAACAATATGCAGAAGGAGAATTAACTTAAATTAGAGGAGCAATGCGTTTTGGCTGTAACCCATTATCTGCGCGCAAGTGTTAATGTGCATTTTTTTTGGGGGGGGGGGGGGGGGGGGGGGGGGCGTTGGTGGGTCTGTGCGTACCTCACAATTTTTTTCTGCAGGCGCCCCTGTTTCAACAGACGCGGCCAATTATTCAAATTATTCACTGCCATGTACTTTGAGATAATAGCGGTTGCCCCCCATGGATAGCATACTCCGACTAAAGCCACACTCGGATTAATGCCATCATGTAAACGTACTGATTGCCTGGTCAAAAATGTAGGGTCGTGGCTAAAACACGAAAACTGGGGACCTGATTTTTTGAGTATAGTTTATTTATTTAAAAATTAAACCCACAATAAATCTAAATCTTACAACTTCTGATTAAACTAAATCATAAAGATCTTTACAGAAATTGAAATTTAGATGTCAGGGTGGGGGACAGCTACTTCCCAAAAGAAAGTGCCCTATAAATGATGATTTTGTATATATTGAGCTTATCACTATCTCATTTAATGCCTTGGGTTTAAAATGACCATAACCTATTCTTAGTAAATATCTATGGCTAAATACTTAATTGTCTTGTAAATAGTTTTTATTGTTGAGGAACCGCACTTTGCACCAATTCGGTAGAATGGCCCATACAACAAACAACAAACAAACCAGGCTGACTTCTCTCAGTTTTTATTCACACAAACGACACACAGCAACACACGTGTATATATAGTGGCGACACAGGACACACATACTCACGCACACGCAGGCCTGAGGTCGCAGGGAATTTAATCTCTGTATTCTCCCATCCAGGACTGCCCTTCCTCCAGGACCCTCAGGAGCAGTGGGCAGCCTTTAAGTGCCCAGGGGCATGTTTTTCTGTTGGGGTTTCTTACTGGAGGAAACCCCTAGTGAACACGGGGAGAACATGCAAACTCCATACAGAAAGGCCCGGGAGCTAGCCCACATGAGAAACTACCCCCCAGGACCAACAGCGCCCCATGCGGGGAATCAAACCCAGGACCTTCTTGCTGTGAGACGGCAGTGCAAGCATAGACAGAAGTTTAGCGTTCCGCAGGGATAACCACGTGGTGGATCTCTGACGTCCGAGACTCCCTATTTTGCAAGGATGGCAATTTTGCACAAGGTCAGAAGAAGCTTATCACCTCTGGTCTAAACAAGCTTTTGTAGATATGCAGACTATATGGCACCTAATAATCTAAGCTAAACACACGCAGAAACAAAGAAAAGCCATGTGCCCAATATCGTGCTCAACAGAAATATCATATTAAGAAAGCTGCTCAAGAGGGGGTGGGGTGGGGGGGTGGGTGTAAGGGTGTGTTTGGTCAGGCGATTTGTACAGGATATGGAATAGATTATAAAAGAATGTGAAAGAATTTGTGAAACCAAACCAAAGCACACACCCAACAACTGTAGTGTTTGTCAAATGTTGTTTTATTAACACCATCAGTGTCATTCTTTTTATTCTGACATCAATGCCATTGTCGTAACCATTGATAACAAAGCTGACTCACAGATGGCTTCAAAAGGAACAGGAAGGGTTGTATTTGTATGGGCTTTTATACTTGCCACCTTCATTGAGAGGGGTATTTAAGGGCATCTACCATGAGCCTGATTGTTCAAGGGCAGTTTTATAGAGACAAAATGGTATTTACCTAAGTTATTACACTAAGTGCTACCTTTCACCCTTGGTCCCATCTCACAAAGTGTAAAAAAAAAAATCTCTCTTTTGCACTCTCTCACTTTCTCTGTATGAAGAGGAGTATGTCAAATACATTTTTAAGATGGTGCACAACACTGTAAGATCGACAGGTGATCAGAGCCACAAACATAGGTCAGTAAACCATCAGCATTAATCTTAGCCATAATCAGAATATTAAACAATCTCAAGTCAAAATAGATCAGCATTCTTTGAATAGTTCACCTTGATAATTACTAGAGCTACATTTTGACTGGCTCTTGGCAAACTTTGTTTTGGACTCGTTGCCAAAATTTGACCGTCTTAAGAAATAAAAACGTATTCATTCATGTGATTGTACAGTTTTTCCTCTATTTATAGCTCCCCTCAGTGGTGAAAATTGGATTGAAAAGTATTAATTTTCTTTCAGAAATGTCAAAATGGCAGATTTTTCTTCAAGCAGGTCTTAACATGGAGATGGTAATGATAGTGTACAAACAAATCTACACATCCAACCCTTCGGACAGGAAAATCTCAAGGATGTTTTTATTCCAAAATGTGCCATTTGTTAATGCTGTCTTGCTCTAGATCTTGCTCTAGACAAATGAAAAAGAGTTCCTGGTCTTTCTACTCATACTGTGTCTAGAATTACATGTATCTTTTTGTATGGCAACTGGAATCACTGGTCTATGTTAGAGTGGAATACTTTTTCTTGTTTTAACCAACCAAAGCATCTCAATCACAGCTGAGACAGAACAACTCCCGATCTTTTGCTTTCACAGATGTGCATTCCATTGATTGTCTGTTCTGTAAAACTCAACTGCCTCAGCTTCAGATGAGACACGTATTTTTTTTTTTTTTTTTTTTAACACTCTGTGGTGTGGGATCAATTGTGGAACACTGTGGATTGAACTGCACTCCTATTTCTTAGTGCCTTTTCTATAGACCCTCCAGTCTGATTCAGGTGCAAAATAAAATCATTAGATCCAGGTGTTTGACAGAGGAAGAAGACATCACTTCTCTTTTAAGGGTTACAAAATACATCCTTTACAACAGGAGAGTCCTCTCACGAGGGATTAATTGCACACATTTTAACTTTCATGGATCCCTCACTCTTGTCCGTAAAACAAAGACTTGGGGAAAATATACATTTATACAGATCACTCTACATAAATGCTTATCTCATACACTGTATGCTGTCTACTTTCACCTAAATAGAAGGCACTTCGGACCATTAAAATACTGATACTTAAATATCTTTATGTGCAAATAAAAAAAAAAAACACAACAGCTAAATGGTTTAAAAAAACACACACACATACACACACACACGAAATGCACAGCTGCTGATTTCAAATAGGAGAAATCTATTATTACCGTAAGTGAATGCTTATCTGTTAATGTTTACATGTGTCAGGGAGTGGACCGTCACCAGGCCCGTGTCAATGGAAGCACAGAGCAGCAAGACAAATACAAAAGTAAATACAATCAACATTAAAAAATGTTTCGTCATCACAGAAATATAATAGAATGAACTCTGTCAGTTGATTGGCTGACAGACTCTATTCTAATGAAACAACTGAACAGCCACAATGGTGCAAAAAGAGAGGTGTGGACTTGGGAGTCCTTATCTTGACAGCTAGCATAGCCTGCATACTGCATTAAGTCAAATACTGCATAATCAATGACGCTCAACATGGATGGGAATCATTTGTTTGCTGTACAATCCGGGGGGAAACCGCACCCTGAAAGCCTAATGATAGGTAAACAAAGGTGTCTGTGTACAGAGTTTGAGATGAACACGCAAAATACCGGAATAGGTAGGTGACAGACTCCACCCCGCTTGAGGAGATTTGAAAGGGAGGGCCCCGAAACGGACCACTGACGTAAACCACCTGTTAAACATGGCTCACGTCCAACAATAGTCTATCAGTTCCGAAGCCCGTGGGCCGTATCCACCTAGATCTCTGGACGTAGCCGATGAGGGAAAACGGACCATCACGGGCAAATCTAGAGATGAGCTGGACTGGTATTGTCACCACTTAACCTTACCTTCTCTTTAATTATTATCTGTCAGTACGTGTTACCTAGAAATAACTTTAGTAGATCTAGCATCTTTCATGGAAGCCATGTTCCTTCACTCACATTTGTGTAGGAGAAGTAACATGGCCCAAGTCCTGCAGCTGTAGATAGGCCTATGGTCCCCTTTGTTACACTGCTAGTAATATGAATAGTATTTATCCTCTCAGTTTACATTTCACTTTTATTTCACAGATGTATCATGCTAAGCTAACGTTTGTTAAGTATGTGCAATAAGCAGCAATGCGATGATTGTCCACCAAGAGCTTCTTTTTGAGGCTTGTCTGAGTGCAAGAGAGAAATTGCTCTGCGGTCAGGTCGACTTCTACCTCTTGCGAAGAGGGCAACTGAAGCGGTAGGTTAAGTTATTGTCACAGACGAAAAAGCAAAGCATTTAACTCGGCTTCAAAACTTAAAGCTCATGGTCCGTTGCTGCTGTCTGCGCAGCCTGTCAGAAGTGTATCGGTTGCACCACACTATTGCATGGGGTTTGTCTTCTTAGAAATCACATACAAATATCATTTTCATATAAAGACTCAGAAGCCCCAACAATGTAATTCATATAAAAGAACATTTGAGATATGAGACGTTGAGGAGTTGCCTTTCGTCAGAAAAAAAACCTTTTAAAACAAACAAAAAAAAACGTATCTTTGTTGTTTGCTATGTCAAGACGTTGAGATCCTGTAAAACTGAAGAAAAAAAAACGGTTTCTGAACGGCATAAAGTGCAAAAGAATGCATCGACAGACAGCCTAAGGGGGCTGTGGAGTTGCTGGACTGTCAGGTTGATTGCCTCACAGAAGCACACTGAAATTTACGGACCCTCAGAAGCCACAGTTAGAGTTCTGGTTATTTGGAAATACGTCTGTATTCTGTCGCTAGTTTATTAATAACCTTGCAGTCCCTTACAATGCTTTTTTTTTGCGTTCCCTTGTGTTATTGTTGCATCCCCTCACTGTGAGGACTGCAAGAACAATGGTATTGCCACCAAATGGAGAAGTATTGGGAGGGAAAAGCAAAATTCGTTGCAAGGAAGGGCGAAGGTGTGTCAGAGTGATATGAAGAAAAAAAAACCTTTGTCCCATGATGGCCTATCAGGGTTTCTGTCGAAGTTCCATTGTAGACAAACAAGGCATCTGCCTTTCGAACAGTCTGACGTGTTGTAGCCCTCTCTCAGAACACAAGTTAGACAGAGCATATAATGATTGGCATCACTGTCGTCAACCTGCATGACAGTGTAAGCCTCATGACAGATGGCTTACAGTGAATCACACTTCCAGTCACCCCTCTGGAACTGGCTTATTGCCCACATGAGCTTTCTCTGTAGTTTTCAGATGCTTGTCCCTGGCAAGTTGACGCCAGAGGAAGCAACGTGTCGTTGGTCAAGACATGCTTATTACATAGGCCTCAGGTAGGAATGTTCAAGTAAACTGTCCCATAGCTTCCAAATCTCATTTCAAACTGTAGGGAATGAATAGGGTTATTTTGTTATAGCTTTCATTGAGAAGTAAAAAAAAAAAAAAAAAAAAAAAAAGAAGAATTATATCTATGAACCGTCGTAGGAATAGCGGAGAATTCGTCCCCTCCCGAAAATTTCTCAACACACTCAAGCACGTTTTGTTTCTCTCCTTCTCGCTCACATACAACCACACACAGACACGCGCGCACTCACTCACTCACACACAGTACCCTTTCCCGAAGGGCCCCACTGCTTAGCTGACAACCGCAGGCCTCAGCACCACCATCCCGGGTGGAATGACGACCCAGGACATGGGGTCGCGTCCAAAGCCTCCCTCTTCCTCTTCCCCGTCCTCTTCATCCATCCTCTCTTCCTCGTCATCTTCCTCCTCCCTGGCTCTCTTCCGGCCCCTGGCTCCTCGGGCCAGGAGGGGCCCCAGCCCCAGAGACGCCCCCGGGAACAGAGGGGAGAGCAGGTGCCCACCGTGGGACAGGCCAGGGTGAGAGGTCATCCGGCTCCCCAGCGCGCTCAGATCTAGAGGGCCCATGCTGGACAGGGGCAGAGAGGCCCCCCCTAGGCTGTGCAGGCCGTGACCAAGCAGGGCCGCCGCGGTGGCCGCAGCAGAACCCGGAAGGACGATGTGGGCCCCGGCAACGTAGGGCAGCTCGGGTGGAGGGGAGGAGTCCCCCTTGGACCTGATGCACCCTGAGGAGGCCACCAGGCGGCCGGCCTTGAGGAGGGCCTCCATCCCGGGCGAGGGGCTCTGCTCCTGGGCCACAAAGTGGCCGTGGGCCTTGATGTGCTTGCGCAGGGAGCTGGGGTCGGTGTAGCGCTTCAGGCAGCCCACCATCTTGCAGAAGTAGGGCTTGTCCACGTAGTGCGTGCGCGTGTGCTTGAAGCGGTCGCTGGAGTTGGAGTAGCGCTTGTTGCAGCCCTCGTAGGGGCAGATGTAGGGCTTCTCGCCTGGAGGACAGACAGAGAGAGTGGTGTGTGAAAGTATGTGACTGGATGTGTATGTGTGTTTGAATGCACTCAACAGTGTACAGCTATGTGTGTGTAGTTGTGAGTTCATCCATACTCACATATGTGTGTGTGTGTGTATACACTGGCCCATAAGTGTATGGGTGTATGTATGTTGTTGTATGTCCCCATTAGTGTATGGTTGGATAAGTGTGTGTGTGTGTGATGGTAAGTAGGGCTATCCTACCTCTGTGAGCGGCTGTGTGTGTGTGTGTGTGTGTGTGTGTGTGTGTGTGTGTGTGTGTGTGTGTGTGTGTGTGTGTGTGTGTGTGTGTGTGTGTGTGTGCGTTTGTGTGTGTGTGTGTGTGTGTGTGTGTGTGTGTGTGTATGTGTATGTGTGTGTGTGTATGGTTTTCCTACCTGTGTGTGAGCGGTTGTGTATTTTCAGGTTCTCCAGGCGTGAGAAGCTCTTGTTGCAGGTGGGGCAGTGGTGAGGCTTCTCGTTGGTGTGGGTGCGAACATGGATCAGCATTTTATACCTGAGTGACAACACAACACCCCGGATCAGTTCAGACACTGTTGTTGTTGTTGGACTCAACCAGATACAAAAGATAAACCAGAATTGCATAACATAAAAAAAGGATGTATTATCATTATTATTATTATTATTATTACAATTATTATTATTATATTATTGTTATTATTATTATAATTATGAATGTTGCTTTGGATACAAAGGGTCTATTAAGAATATGAACTTAGATTTACCAAACATCAAAGTCAAAATAAATAAAGTTCCTATGTTTTCTGCTACCAGTTTCTCTTAGAGGTAGGGCTAATGACCCAAACAAGTACAAAAACATACTTTTCAATACTGAATTTGACTCTGACCTCTGTCTTGTGTCATTAATAGTCAAATATGATATATTAACATTACGACTAAAACCTCACCTGGCATTAAAGCCACGCCCCCTGCGTGCACACCCCTCCCAGTGGCAACAGTACCCAGAATCCTTCTCAGGCTTCACATGAAAGTCATTAACGTGATCCACCAAGTCCTGCAGCGAGTCGAACAGCAGGCGGCACTATAGAGTCGGGCGAGAGACGGAGAGAACAACAGGAGGAGAGGAGAGGAGGGCGCGAGAAGGAGGGGCAGAGAAGAAAATTATGAACAATTTAGGTAGGTTTCCACATTTTGGTATAGTACGGCGATTTGGAAATGTACTTTTGGAAATCTTATTTATGATCATATCCCTGCATGACTACCAAGAACCAATGAAGTAATAAGTAAATATTTGTATCTCTGATGCATATGAGATCTACTTAGTCTAATTGGTAAGGAATGGGTTGCTTGTAATTATTAACGTAATAAGTAGAGGTACCCCCAGAGGATCAGCAAAGAGATGTGGAAATATACTGTGTTTTATCCACTGCCGAATTAAAACACTGAAGTCATTGAAACACTGAAGTCAAGTATTTTTATTTAACATGCATAGAGGCACTCCCAAAGTTAAAGCTGTTAACAGTTAGTGTTGGTGTTTTGTGCTGCTTTAACCACAAGAGGGCGTCTGGGTGTTCCTAGTAACCAGAGGTTTGCGACCTGGAGTGTGAAGGTTGGAGGCCTTGTTAGAATTGTTGGACTAGTTCGACTAATGTAAAATAAAAAAAATAAAAAATAGGCCCAGTTGCTTGTTTTGTATTTATTTTACTGATCAGAAGGCAAAAAATGTAAGTATGACAGAGGAAACATTCACTATTTGAGGTGGTAAATGTGTTGCTTTCTTGCTTTTTTGATATTTACTTCTGAACATGTTTTTTTTTTTCTGCATATGATTTCAAATCTTTCCATAAACTGGGCCAGACCAGACGCCTTGTGTCACCCTTGAGATTGTGCAATGGTGCCCTCGCCAGGACCTCACTTGACCCCGTGGTTTCAGCGGAGAAAATAAAGATTGCAAGATACTTCTAGGGAGGTAGCAGTTTTTTTTAACAAGGTCTTACTTACATACCACGACTATTTAGTGAGTGCTCTGGTTTCTGTATTTTTATACAGGTTAAGTAGGTGACCAGTGTTTTTCACAAACGCATATCACAGAAAAAGGTAGAGATATTGATATCAGGGGCAACAAGTCATGATAATCACATCCCAAATAACACAGACTGACTCCCAGCCCATTGTACATAGTATAGTACACTGAGTACACAGTTTAGATACAAGTACATACAAATAAAGTTAGCTGCCGGTCTCTGAGCTTGTTAGAACCACACACTTATAGTTGCACCACACTTTCTGCCTGTTTGACTAACGGCTTTCTCAGACCCTCACCATGCCCTCCTCTAATACCCCGATAGCCCTGTTACCCCTGTCCCCCCTCACCTTTCTCCAGCGGCAGCCCAGCTGCTCGTCTGATGAGGGCTCGGGCGACGTGCGCTTTTCCCCGTTCCGGCCAATGAACAGGGAGGAGGGGAGCTGAAAGCCGCCCCCTGCTCCAATCGGCAGGAAGAACTGGAAGCCCTGCGCTGAGGCTCCGCCCTCCAGGTAGTGTGCGTTTGCAGACTCCTGTGAGGTATGGAGAAGAGAGAGAGAGGGAGAGAGAGAGAGAGAGGGAGAGAAAGAGGGGGAGAGAGAGAGAGAGATGATGCACTGTTGGCAAATTAAATCAAAATGCCTTGCCTAACTCTGCAGAGAGAACAAGCCTAGACATATTCCCTTAAGTACGTACACGCACACACACACACAGAGTGTAGTCTACTTGGGGTATCTCCTGAAGCAGCTGAGAAAGCAGGCAAGAAGAGCTGTCTGTGTTTGTGCTAATGAGAATGACTCGCATGTCAGCAGCAGACACACCAAATGACACGAGGAGAATGACAGAAACAATGAAAGAAAGGGGGAGAAAGAAATAACAACAGGGTCGTGACCCATAGAGAGAGTGAGAGAGACAGGGATGACAAATAGCGACGGGCTTCACCAACGGAGGTTGCAGGGAGGAGCCGGCACAGACCGACCGTCCTGGCTTCAGCCACACGGCACTTATGGCCAGATCATGATCCGCAGAGAGGAGAGAGTGGGAGTGATGGAGGACAGGGCTCATAAATGGAGGGAAGCAGGGGAAGAGAGGATGGGGGGGGGGGGGTGGTGGACATAGCTTTCCCCCATATAGTCAGTGTTTAGAGTGTGCAGAGGGGGGAAAAAAGAACAGAGAGCATTTCAACACAAACGTCACCCGTGGATGGCAGCTTTTGCCCCTAAGCTAAGCAGGCCAAGGGTCAGGGCTTTGCTCTATGGAGAGCTGATTGGGGTGAACTCGGTTTTAGATGGAAATGAACTGTGAGTGACCTCTGTGGAAGAGTCATTTGGATTTGTAGAATGGAATTGAATGTAGGGGTTGAAAAGTAATGTAGTGAACCTTAGGCCTGGAGGTCCCTCACTCACCCTCTCTCTCTCCCTCTCTCTTTCTTTCTCTCCCTCCCTTTCTCTCTCTCTCTTGTTCATAGTGAAGGTTCAAATAGGAGCATCTTTATCAGTGTATAGTCTGTGTGTGCAGATATGGGGGTTGGCGGTGTCACTAAATGAGCTACACACCACAGATAGATGGTGAATTGAATTACAGATGGGCTGAATTGAGTTACTGGGCGTGAGGTCTGCACACGCCTAGCCTGTAACACCCCCCACCACCAACCACACACACACACACAACAGCTCCAGCTGTTTCTGATGCCTCAGCTGGTCCTAAACTTGAACTGTTTTTCAACAAACACTTGAAGAAACTTTCTGTGTTATAGGTGTAGTTTGCTGTTTATGTCCAGGGGAAAAAACACTCTCAACCTTGGTATTCATGTGTATTTTATGCAATTTGATTCTTCTTCTTCTTTGCTTTTTTACTATTTCTCTTAAACTTGAAGCCACATCTTGCCTTTAGATAACTGAACTGAACCCACACAAAATAAGTGGCAGGCAGCAATGTTAATGTAGCAGAAAATTCCTATAAGATGACAAATCTCCTGTTCCAACTACTCCTTCAATGTTGACAGTTCTTCCTAACTTGACCACCATAGGAGGCCACATCTTGCCTTTAGATAACTGAACTGAACCCACACAAAATAAGTGGCAGGCAGGGACCAGTGTCTCTTTGAAAGTTTCTTACTTGTTTTCCATGGATGAATGATGTTCTAAGGGTTCTCTATTTTAGCTGGCTTCAAAAATGTAAAACGATATGAGATACTTCAGCTTTAACGTGGATCATTAGAAGAACACAGTGCCGGGCCTCACTGGCAACCAATGTGCACGTGAGTTTGTGTGTCTTGTCCGTCGCATGTTCCAGTTTCTTTGCGGACAAAAGTGGCAAACAGCATGTCGCGGAGAATGCGCCCGGCGAGATTCGATTTGGTGTTCTAAATGAGCGGGCCAGCGGAGTGGGGGTGAATGGGCGTCAGTGCAGGGCGTGCGGCCCGCAGGAGCGCATGTGATAGCTAACGAGTTCTTATAGGGACACTAAGGCCCTCCGACGATGATTTGATTTTCCAACCCCTCCACCCCATGCTCTGGTCAGGCACGAGACGCTGACAGCTCGAGGAGACACACACAGCTTCTTTCTAACACACCCTCGGGTCTCAAGTCGCGGGGAATTAAGGCCGTAATTCATTCTGTCTCCTTTAACTCTCCACGAATTTAGGTGCTCGGGCCTAAGTTGGCGCAACTGCAGGTTACAGAGTTGAGCGTATTACGAATCAATTTGACAGAATAAAAGGACACCCCTTCAGTTCCACAGTTTTTCAAAAGAAAACTAAAGGTTCTCAAAACCTAAAAACTGCATAGAATCTTTTACAGAAAGTGTGTCTTCAAGAAAAATATACACTTGATTCGGCTTCAATATTTAATGCAGAATATATGTGAACTATGTAAGGGATAATGTATAGAACGCAGGTCCTTATCGGAAAATAAGTCCCGACAGGGTGAACCTGACACCGATGCGAAGCGGAGGTGTCTTGCTTCGCCCTGAAGGGACTTATTTTCCGATAAGGACCCGTGTTCTATACATTATCCCGCTTATTATACGGGTACTTGCAAAAAAAAATATATAACTTAACACAGTGTGTCTTTTTACAATGTATTTGTTACTATACGTAGTGTTAAAAAGCAGAGAAATAGTTCGCCGAAGACGTTGAACTTCAAAGACGTTGAACATTCTTTAGAACACAGCTGCTCAACCGTCCGCTGAAACTCCATTGATAAGTCACCGGAATACTTGAGGAGTGCTACGAAAGACGTGAATCAGAGGCAAAAAGGCACAGCGGTCATTATATGCAGGTCATTATATGAAAATAAGTACCTGCGAACGTTGGGGATGGCCCATTCAAATCAACGGGGCTTTTTGTTTCTGAAGAGCCGTATAATAATTAAATTTAAATGCCAGAGCCAATAGTTTCAGGAAGGAACATGGAGGGAAACATTTCAAAAAAATATTGCTTTCCAACTCTATTTTAGTTGCCATGTTTAGGTTCTCAAGTTCATTTTTTGAGAGACCTTTTTTTTCTGTTAGTCCAAATAAGGACAAGCTATGTAGATTTTAAAATGCAGGTGATAACATCCAGTCATTGGCTCACGTCATCCTTCAACTAGGGTCACGACCCCTCAAACACCCCTGGAGTGTGTGATTATGAAGACACATGTCCCTGAATATGCACGTCAAAAGCTTGCATATGTAATTCAATACTTTTTTTATGCTATCCATGCTATTTTCAGATAGGCTTTTAAATCATTGGATTTGGAATGAACCCTTTGAAAAACACACACCACATCTGTCTACTGAATGGCTCAAGCATGCCTTCTGAGGGGAAGGTGAATTGAAACAAATACTATGTGAATATCTGTGATGGCTGCAACAGCCCTGTAGTAGGAGAGTGCACGATACAGATTATACGTACTGTATGTGCTGTCTACACCCTGGGTATATTCACCATAGAGACTATATCTGCTGTCCATACCCTGGGAAGGTAGGAGTGCATCGCTGCCCCATTGGAGTGGGTGTCGATGGGGGAGGGAGGCGCTGAGCTGTGTCGGGAGGTCAGGTCCATGGCAGGGGGGGTCTGGGGCTCCTGTTTAGCCTGGGGTGACACAGGCACACCTGGAACACAGATAGGAGGAGGGGCAGGAGAAAGAAAGGGGGATTAAAGGGGTTTTGAAGGTAAAGAATGCCCAAGTAGGAATTCCTATCTCCCAGGTGGACACACACACACACACACACAGAATGTTTCGGCCAAATGTGTTCCAACTCAACTCCCCCTGTGCTGGAGTTCTTAACCCACTATCTCCATTGCTATCTCTGGCTGCTTGACTGCTCTTTAACATTTATACCCACATAGCGGCTGATTTCACCCATTTTCCCTGTCATGTGCACATATGTCCGTAACTCCTCTCTTTCTGCTCTGTGGAAACTAAACCGATGTCCTTTAAGTTTAAAATGTTGCTTATGATTTTGTGACGTCACGTCTAAGTGAGACTATCACTGGCCCGATCAGGTAGAGGTCAGCGCTGGGCCGCAGAGAGAGAGAGAGAGAGAGAGAGAGAGAGAGAGAGAGAGAGAGAGAGAGAGAGAGAGAGAAAGACAAAGAGAGTAGGTAATTAAATCATACTGGCGACCATAGTGGTTAGGTGCGCTCACACGGTCACCCGAAACAATAGCCTGTTTTATGCCACGTCTGTTATTTACAGACGTCATGATGAGGGAACCCTACAATTAAGAATTCCATTGCACTGTGCAAAGTCTGTCTGTGTTCCCTAGGTAAGTCATGTGCATTACCTTAGGACCGGCTTAGGGTAATGTGCTACCTATGGAACATAGGGCCTCTGGGGAATGTGCATATGCGGTATATATATGGTCACCTAAAAGCGTGGATGTGTTTTTACAAACAAACAGAATTTCTAAATGATAAAAAGATGGATTTTTTAAATGATGGAGTCCCTAATGAATAGCCGTTAAAGGTTGAAGGTGTTGTATTGGGATGAAGGTCCACTGGTTCATCTTCAGAGTGATACTTCAGAAATGAGAACCTTCTACCAAGAAGGTTTTTTTTAGCGCACCCACGTGTTGTTGTGAACATGTCATGTGATCACACATGTGCTGGTGCTCCCAGCTGACCTGTGGGCGGTGAGGAGGAGGGCATGGGCGTGATGACGCTCTTGTCGTTAGCCGTGCGGACCTGGCGGGCACGGGTGGCATGGAGGGGGGCGCAGATGGACATCCTCTGCGGTGCCCGGTCTCGGCCCGATGGCAGCTTCAGGTCCAGCGGTTCATCCAATGACAGCATGGCAGTGGCACGTGCTCCGCACACCTGTGGTCAGAGAACCAATGAGAAAGACTGTTACTGCCGTGCCACTTCATGACAGTCAGTCAGGTTAGCCTTGATGCAGCCATTAAATTCAGGTCAGACTGTAAGTCCCTCTTATATATTTATACTAGCAAACATCAAACCCTGTGACTGTCCAAAAACAAATTTCCTATTTGGACTGAAAACATTCATCCCTTCCATATTATTTATAGCCAAGAATATATGGTCACACTTTGTTTACAATAATAAATCCATCTCTGACACAAAAGAACCCTGTCAAACGCTAACATCACCACCCAAGCCCAGGGTGAGCCATGTCTCTTTCTGTCCCTCCCATACACACGTAAGGGGCTGATGGAAAAAATTGCTAAATATATGTCCAGCAACTGTTACTCATTTACATGTCTTTCTGCTAGTCACGCTCGCACACACACACGCTCGCATACTCTCACGCTAACTTTCTGTGGGATGCTGCGCAGGGTGGTTAGCTCCCCTCTTTCTCTTTTTCCCTCTCTCTCTGTCTCCTGTGACCTTTGTGCATACACACATGTGCACACACACACACACACACACACACACACACACACACACACACACACACACACACACACACACACACACACACACAGGAATGTGAGCCATATCAGACCAGATGGCCTGCTTTCTGTGCCCCCCTCGGCCCTAGTAACTTCTCATCCTAGATGTCATGAAATTCACACACACACACACACACACACACACACACACACACACACCCACAGTTTGACACAGATTCAGATTTCTATTATGTATGCCATTACACATAATGCAACACTGACAAACGCATAGCATCAGTACCACCACAGCACATGCAGCATGCCAGACATGCAAGACTTAAACCACTGCCTTGCTGTGTAAAGGCCTCTCTGCCTGCCCGCCTCCTTCCCTCTCCCTGTCTGTGACACACATACACAATCACATCCAAACGCTCTCCTCTCACACACACTCACAAACTCTCTCTCTCTCTCGCTCTCTCACACACTCACAAACTCCATTTCTCTCTCTCTCTAATATACACACACACACACACAAACACACACACACACACTCCCACACACACACTCCCACACACACACACACTCACTCGCAAACTCTCTGTCACACACATGAACACATATACACACACTCAGTCCTAATGAAGAGCGGTGGTTGGGGAATCTGGCCTGTATCTACATGCAGCCCCAGTGTCTGTGTCTGCGAGCCATGGGTGGAACTCCAGGTCACAAAGTTCATTAACCCATTACCGCAAACAAAGACCTGCAGGCCCACAACAAGAGACGGGAGGAGAGGTGAGGAGAGGAGAGATAACAGGAGGAGGAGGAACGAATAAGATTCACTCACGCGGACCCCGAGTCTTCCAGAAAGTTCCTGCTATAGGGGCCCTGCGGAGCCGAGATGTTTACACTGAAGAAGCCATTCTGGACCGTAAACCACAAATGCCTGTGAGTCACGATGGAGTTGTACAAACAGCCCACCGCAAAAAGCATATTTCTCTGAGCTACACATTCCTCTGGACTGTCAACTAGGGACTGCTGCGGACACATTCAGACATAAAATACACTCTCAGTTTGCAGAAACTTGGGTCTACTCGTGTTTTGTTTTTTTCAAAAACTAAATGTAAACAATTATATTTCATGGTCTTTTTTTTCCAGAAAAAATGTTAATGTAGCTGAGTGGCTAAAGGTGCTACGCCCATGAAGGATGGCGGACATAGCAGAAGTGCTCGACGCAAACAGGCTCTCGCTCAGAGACGCCTCCGCACTCAGTCAGAGTTACACCCTGGCTCCTGAAAAGTCTGCCTTGTTTGTCCCATCTAGCCTTTCTTTCCTCCTTTCTCTTTCAACCCCTCAGCCTTTCTCTCTTTTATACTCTTCCACTCCCTCCCTCTATCCTTCTGTCTGTCTTATTTTAATTCCCTTGCTCTCTCCCTTTTTCTCTGTTTCTTTCCATCATTCAGTCTCTTTCTCTTCTCATCCTTCTGTCTTTTTCCCTCCATCCTTTCCCCTTACTCTTTTTCTCTCCTTTCTCTTTTCTTTCCCTCTCCCTCTCTCTCTCTCTCTTTCCAGCGGAAACTCCCCTCAGTGCAGGAACGCAGACGGCGCCCCCACTCAGCCCTGTGGCCCCCGTCCTGGCAGCCACTCCCTGGCAAGGGCTCCCCCTCCTCCGCCTCCTCTCTCTCTCTTCTCTCTCTCTCTCTCTTTCCCCACCCTCCTTTTCCCGGCCTGTCTCTCTTCTTCTCCTCCCTCTGATGGATTCTCTCCCTCAGTCAATTCTCCCCTTCTCTTTTTATTTTCATTCTCTCTCTCTCTTTCTTTCTGTCTCTCTCTCTATTTCCACATAACCTAGCCTAGAGTTTTGGACCCTTTTCGCACTGGTCTGTTTGTGATTTAGCTAGCTAGCGGCAGTGTTTTTACTTTAGGCTAATAGGGCTACAGAGTGCTAATAGCATGTATTTGTGTGTGCATTGTCTTTTTGTGCGTGAATTTGTGCATAATATATCTATATGTATACTGTATGCATGTATCTGTGTGTATTTCTGTGTGTTACGTTTGAGGCGGGGGGTTAGGAGGGCAGGGTCAGGCTGGTGGAGTGGTGATGGTTGTGAGCTGGTTGGGGTGGGGGGTGGTGGGGCATAGAGGAGGGGGGGGGGGAGGGGGGGGGGGGGGGGGTCGGTGGAGTTGACCTCACAGGGACTTCCGCACCCAGGCGTGGGGTCAGGTTGTCTTTGTGCCGACAGCTTGCCGCTTTGAAAGGAATCTTTGTCCCCCCGCGGGGCAAACACAGCCTGGAACAGTTTGGTGTGTGCTTGGAAGTGGAGGGGCAGGAGAGGGTGGGTGGGGGGGCAAATGTGGAGGGTGCCAGGGGGTCTGAATGAGACGTTTGTATCCCTACAAACACCCCCCACCCTCAACACCACTACCCCCCCAACACAGACATATATATACACACATACACGTACACACAGCCCCCCCCCCCCACCCATGTACTCACACACATTCTCCATTCCAGAGTTCAAAGCACATTGGAGGATGATGGCGGTGGGAGATAGAGAGAGATAGTGGGAAAGCGAGAGAGAAAGAGAAAGAGAGAATAGTTGAGATGTTTCATTTGTCATCGAGCGCTTGCCCTGATTCTGCCCAGGGGCCAGGAAGAGGGTGGTAGGGCCTCAGTGGGAGTCCTCTCAAAAGACAATTTAATTTGTTTTTCATCTCTCTCTCCCTCCCTCTTTTCCTCTCTCTCATTCCCTCGCTCTTTCCCTCTGTCTCTTTCTAACTCTCTGTCTGTCAGACACACCCACAAACACACACACACATACAGCAAGCCACGTTTCCCCAAGTGGCCTCTTCAGATAATCATCATTAAGATGAACACAGTTGATGCCGACCCCAGATCCCCAACAGAGATGTTGAACTAAGGAGCTATCACAGACTTATCACAGATCTCAGATCAGATCTCCACAGTAACCCTGCAAAGAGCTTCTCCATCTTATCTCCCCAAACCCCCCCTCCCCCCCCAAAAAAAAAAAAAACATTAGGAGAAAAAGGGAGCTTCTTCCTTCACTCCGAACTATGCAAGGAGAACAGTCTAGAACGCACTGCATAAGGCTCTCATCCAATCTAGACAGTTCAAGATAAAACTGTTAAAGATTCTGGATTGTATTCTTCCCCCTCCTTATTCCTTTGCGAAGAGCCCCTCTGGTTTTTTGGTTGCTCAGGCTGTGAACATATGAGGGAAGAAGCAGCTCAACTCTTCGCCACAGTACAGGCTGTGCTGAGAGACTTACAGCATGCCAGGCCACCAGTGCGGCTTTGCATTCCACTGTGAGCTCACAGCCGCTCACACATGCTGGCCATGCAGAGAGATGGTGCTCGCTCTCTCACACACACACTCGCATACACACACACATGCACATGAGCAAAAACACACAGGGTGAGCACAATGTGCACATACTTCAAGGTGTAGTCTGCGATTGGAATATCAGAGAATTTTTATTGAATTCAGCAAGTTAATCTGCTCGGTTCTCTAGCTGTCCGTTCAGTATTTGCTCTATAAAAAAAAAAATTATAATCCGGTGTTCGCAAACAGTCCTGGCTCTGAAAATGGGAAACAAACACAGTGGCTCGGACGGAGCCATAAACAAGGAGAACAGCTTTAGAAACACGGAGGGGAGGGGTGTCATTTGATTGGCTTTTGAGCATAAATATTAACAACCTTGAGCAAAAACTAATTGTGGATTGCATCTTTATGCATAGATACAAGCTGTACGAGTGCAGGCACACACACACACACACACACACACACACAATGAGACACATATAGCCAAACACACTCACATGTAAACACAACTACTCACAGACAGACTTACATTTCTGCATTTAATGTGTGTATATAAACGTTCAGGCGGAAAGGACACTGGATCATTTTAAAGGCCTGTGCCCACACACACACAAACACACACACACACACACACACACACACACACACACACACACACACACACACACACAAACATACCTCAGCACAAACATGCTCCATGGAACTACACATATAAAGAAAAGAGCTGGCACACACAACTATGGAAACACACACATATACCAAAACCAGATATATGGAGAGATATGCATGCACACTTACAAACACACACACACATACACATGGAGAAATATACACACAAATGCACGTACACTCACAAAGACAAACATACTCTCATACACAGTCAGCCAAAAATATGCATGCGCAGACACACACACACACACATTTACACTCACACAAACACACACACCTCCCTGGGCCTCTTTCTTCCCCTCAGTGACCTCCCATTGGGCAGAATGCCCAGGCACTGATCCCTACCTCCCTGGCCCTCTCTCTCTCACACACACACACACACACACACACACACACACACACACACACACACACACACACACACACACACACACACACACACACATATACACACACACGCACATACACACGTACCCAAACCACAGCCTCTGTGGACACCCTGCTGCTAACACACACACGGACACACACACACAGTCTCATTCGACATCCCCCTCAACACAAACACACAAAAACTGATATATCTATGCACAGATGCACAAACATACACAGTTAAACCACACACACAGCACACACACACACTCTGCGGCTCCACCGCCCCTCACCCAAGCTACCATATAGCACACACACCCTTCTCTCTCACTCTTCTCTCTCTCCCTCATGCACACATACTCACACACCCGACTCACTCTCTCTCACACTCAAACACCCTACTCACACCCTTCTCTCTCTCTCTCTGTCTCACACACACACGCTGCATATGCGTCACACTCCCTCAGATGAGAGACTCTTTCCTGCCTCCCTGCCTGCACCCCAGCCAGCTGCCGCCCGCCCGCCTTCTCACACAGGAAACCTCCGTTTCCACGACGCCCTGAGCTGGCCTCCCTCTCTCCTTCCCTCTCTCCTCCACCTCCTCTCCTCCCTCACACTCTTCTCTCTCTCCTCCTCTTCTTCTTCCCTGCCTCTTTCTCTCTCTCCTTCCCTCTCTTCTCCACCTACTCTCCTCTCCTCCCTCACTCTTCTCTCTCTCTCTCCTCCCTCACACTCTTCTCTCTCTCTCCTTCCCGCTCTCTCCTCTGTTTTTCCAGTCTTTTCCTTTGCCGACCCACTACTGTCTCCAGCCAACCCCAACCCCCACTGCCCCTATCCTTCTGTCTCTCACTCTCCCTCTCACTCCCTTTTTTCTATCCCTCCCTGTGAGTTTTTATCCTCTTTTATTTTTCTTCTCTAAGATCCCATGCTTGAGGACACAGGCAGCCATACCTCACTCGCTCTCATTCGTTTCTCTCACTCCTTCATTGGCTTTCGCTGTGTGCTCTTTCTCTTGCTCTTTTTTCTGTTCTTCCTTTTTTCTTGACTCTCTCTCTCCAT
This sequence comes from Sprattus sprattus, assembly GCF_963457725.1. Lineage (NCBI taxonomy): Eukaryota > Metazoa > Chordata > Actinopteri > Clupeiformes > Clupeidae > Sprattus > Sprattus sprattus. The sequence goes on from NC_137920.1 coordinate 35,411,021, forward strand.
TTTTCCAAACTTTCCTTTCCCATCGAAGCCACATGCCTCCCGTGGGCCATTATATAACCGCCGAGTGTTTTGTGTGTGTGTGTGTGTGTGTTTCGTGTATGTTGGGCAACTAGTCCGGACGGCTTCAGTGGCTCGGAGACGGGGTGGAAGAGAAGCACAGTGAGACAGACAGAAAGAACAAGAGGGAAGGATGGAGAGAGTGAAGAAGAAACAGGGAGGAGAGAGAGAGAGAGAGGGAGAGGGAGAAACAGACAGCCATAAAAAAAACACTAGCAGAGAAGAAGCAACAGACGAGAGACAGACAGAGAGAAAGAGAGACAGACAGAGAAGGCAACAGACAAAGAGAGAACAAGAAACAGAGATGTACAGACAGAATGTGTGTGTGTTTGTGTGTGTGTGTGTGTGTGTGTGTGTGTGTGTGTGTGTGTGTGTGTGTGTGTGTGTGTGTGTGTGTGTGTGTGAGAAGGTGAAAAATCAAACGAGCAGACACCTGTCAGCCACCCGGTGTAAAACTCTTTTTTTACGGGTTCCAGTTTTTACACACTGCCTGTGGCCACACAGCTGTAGGCCTGCCTGGCCCTCCTCCGCTCTCACACACACACTCACACTTAATCACACACACACTCACACCACATACACTCTCACTCTCACTCTCACCTTATCACACACACACACTCACTCTCACCTAATCACACACACACACACACTCACTTAATCACACACACTCACACACACACCCACTCACACCACTTACACTCTCACTCTAACTCTCACCTTATCAAACACACACACAAACACACACCTTACACTCACACTCTCACCTTATCACAGACCACTTACACTCTCACTCTCACTCCAGACACTGAGCCAAGAGAGACATTCTGCCGCACACACAAACACACACACGCATGCAGGCATGCACGCACACACGCACGCACACACACACACACACACACACACACGCACGGCACGGGAGAGCCGAAAGGAGCGGTGCTGGGAAAACAAGGGCACGGACACCTCCACATCTTCACCATCACCATCATCTCACAGAGATTATTGTAATTCTCCGCACACAGCACATTGTTCCCTTCCCCTGCTCCCCAGTCTGGGGGCTGAGCTTGACCACCGGGCTCCCTACCAACACAAATAGGTAGGATCACGTAGGAGCGCTGGCTCTTGGCTCCTACCGCTTGGCCCTGGAGTCGATTTAAAAGTTTAATTAAGCCAAGTTGCGGGTTGGCCCCTGGACAGATTTCTGATATTTTAACCGTGTACGTGCCAGCGGACTCCCTGCGCTCTCTGAAACAATGGCCTCCCAAATATACTCCTGATAGACCTCACACTGAAAGAAGAGAGGGCCCCCACCTACAGAAGAGGGGCTTTTATACACAGGGCTATTTGGGATGCTGCTTGCCTTTAACTTCTCACAAAACTTTTGTGACACTATAAAACCGACTTGGTATTCTTGAAATGTAAGCAGTGCTCGCTGTGATTTGATAAGTGAGAATTAATGATTCATAACTAATAGAATATGAGAGAGAGTGCGTTATCAGATTTAACATCATGGCTGTGAAGCCAGAACCAAAGTCAAGTTTTGCATGTTATCGGAAGACAGAAAGAACAAGAGTGAACAGTGGGCCTATGCGTGAGTATGTGTGTGTGCGTTTGTGTGTTTGTGTGTGTGTGTGACAGAGAGAAAGAGAGAGAGAGGGCAAAACAGCAAGTATAGCAGTGAGTTGTATGTTGGAATGCGTGTATGTGTGTGTGTGTATGAGTGTGTGTGTGTGAGTGTGTGTGTGTGTGTGTGAGTTTGTGTGTGTGTGCGTGTGTGCGTAGTGTGAGCAGCTCTGAGTAACAGCAGTGGGCCAGTGAAGCGGCTGGTGGCTGTAAGTCGTGGCCTTCTGCTGACAGATTAATGCCCCTAGGGAGGCTTAATCTGGGCGCACACGGGCCTCATGTCACCATAGCGACCCACACTGTACTTTAAAAGAGATACACACACGCACACACACTGGCTATTCACACATTGGAAAAGGCATAAAATACACCACTAAGCCCACTCATTCAGACTGTAGTCTTATTTAGGAAATACACACACACACACACTCTCTCTCACACACACACACACACACAAACACACAAGGGCACCACACACAAACACACAAGGACACCACACACACACAAACACACAAGGGCAACACACACACACACACACACAAAATATAGTTGTCCATTTCCTGTGCCTTTTTCTCGATGAGCTAAACTTGGTGTTGAATGGCCAAAATAACGAGGCAACATTTGTGACAGAAAAAAAGGATAAGTGGATACTTGTGAAGCACAGGGGTGACTAATCTCTCTAAGGAATGTACGGCCACCGCAGCCATAAATGTAGATGTGTTTAACTATTATCACCAGCTGTGACATCAGAATCAATGTCCTCCTCCGCTCCTTTTCACCCGCAACTCTCTCTTTCTCTCCTCTCTCCCTCTATCTCCCCTCCTTCTCTTGCTCTCTCTTCCTATCTCTCTCTCCCTCTATCTCCTTTCCTTTTCTTGCTCTCTCTTCCTATCTCTCTCTCTCTATCTCTCCCCCTCTATCTCCCCTCCTTCTCTTGCTCTCTCTTCCTATCTCTCTCTCTCCCTCTATCTCCCCTCCTTCTCTGACTCTCTCTTCCTATCTCTCTCTCTATATATCTCTCCCCTCCTTCTCTGGCTCTCTCTTCCTATCTCTTCCTATCTCTCTCTCTCTCCCTCTATCTACCCTCCTTCTCTTGCTCTCTCTTCCTATCTCTCTCTCTCTCCCTCTATCTCCCCTCCTTCTCTTGCTCTCTCTTCCTATCTCTCTCTCCCTCTATCTCCTTTCCTTTTCTTGCTCTCTCTTCCTATCTCTCTCTCTCTATCTCTCCCCCTCTATCTCCCCTCCTTCTCTTGCTCTCTCTTCCTATCTCTCTCTCTCCCTCTATCTCCCCTCCTTCTCTGGCTCTCTCTTCCTATCTCTTCCTATCTCTCTCTCTCTCCCTCTATCTACCCTCTTTCTCTTGCTCTCTCTTCCTATCTCTCTCTCTCTCTATCTATCTACCCTCCTTCTCTTGCTCTCTCTTCCTATCTCTCTCTCTATCTATCTATCTACCCTCCTTCTCTTGCTCTCTCTTTACCCATATCTCTCTCTCCCTCTATCTCTTGTATTGATTTTGTGTCTTTCTTGAGTCTCAGGGACCATCCACACGAAAACAAAATATTTTGAAAACAACATTGCTCATCTGCATTCACACAGATTTGCAAAAACTAGTGAAAATGCTGTTGTCAGCTAGATACATACCTTGCGTAACCTATGTGGCGAGTTGCTTATTGATTATTAGTTGCTTAGTTGATTGATTATTAGTTATTCATTTTTATCAAAGAAATGGCACTAAGAGAGTCAAGCTAAATCCTATACAGTTGTCAACATCAGCAAAAGGTGGTTTAGGCAAACAGAATTTCATATGCTACTTATATATTACACTAACCCAATCACAGCTTTGATCACTGATGTTACTGATAGACTGCGTCCTCCTCGTATAAACAGAACACATTGGTTGATTACCGTGATGTGTCTCACCATCAAAGATAGATGTTGTACTCATTGCCACGGAGAACATGTTGAAAGCTTAAGATAGCAGAGCTCAGACTGAAGCTTCACAGAGAGCGAAGCATGCCTTGATTAAATTGGGGTCGTGTCGACACATTTTCGGGCCTTCAAAAACGCTGTTGTTGTGTGTGTGTGTGTGTGTGTGTGTGTGTGTGTGTGTGTGTGCGTGTACTAAAAGGCCAAAACACACGAAAACTTTTTCAGTTTTCACAAAACAAAAACTCAGTTTTCACCACTGTCGTGTGGACGGCCCCTCAGACTTGCATAAGGAGGAGGGACAGAACAGCTGGGGTTTACTGTCATGACTCTCCAGCGCCAAACTCCCAGAACCCCCAGCTGTCAGACCGGCTCCTGAGGAGCAGTGTGTGGGGTTGACCTGACCCGCACTACACAGAGCCACACGAGAGAGAGAGAAAGAAAGAGTGAGAGAGAGGAGAAGACAAGACAGTGGGCACTGCTGTGGGCAGTGGCAGTCTTGGCACACTGAGTGCCCCAGGCGAGCGCACAGTTTTGCACCCGCTCCATTAAACTGTGTACTGGGGTAGTGCAGTGGATTTCCCTCTGTTAATCTGGCTGTAAGTTTTCAAAAGTAGTGTTGAAGAGAATGGGCTCCTCTGTTAAAATAACCCATCTATGACTTAACAATGTTATTTAGTCAGTCTCCCTTAGAAGACCTAGATCAGCCTAGCTTCACATTTACACGGTCAGTATGTTTCCCTTTGGGAAATTGAGAATCGAAGCCCTATCTCCTCACTGGCTGTGTCTGTGTCTCTGTCTACCTCTCTTTCGCTCGCTCTCTGTCACACGCTCTTTCTTCCCCTTGCCTCGGTCTGTCTTTCTCTCTTCGTCTCCCTCTCTCTCTCTCTCTCTCTCTTTCTCTCTCTGTCTCTCTCTCTCTCTCTCTCTCTTTCTCTCTCTCTCTCTTTCTCTCTCTGTCTCTCTCTCTCTTTCTCTCTCTCTCTCTGTCTCTCTCGCTCTTTCTCTCTCTGTCTCTCTCTCTCTCTCTCTCTCTCTCTTTCTCTCCCTTTCTCCCTCTCTCTCTCCAGCTGTAGTGTGTGGGCCAGAGGCTGCCAGTGAAAGATACTCCTCACAAAGTTTGTGTGCACTCCTCCCTTTATTTTCCCCCTTCTCTTGCGTCTTCTCCTTTCCTCGGAAGCCCCCCTCTCCCCCCCCCTCCCCCCGCCTTCTCACACATAAACACACACACACGCACTCAGTCACACACACTCACACGCACGCACACACACACACGCAGATACACCACAGCGCCACCACCGCGCCCACACGTGTAGTGATGCAATCCTCACCCTCCAGCCTGCAATCGCTGGGCCTGGCGTTTCTCAGCAGAACACATGAGGAGAGAAAAAGACAGACAGAGAGAGAGAGAGAGAGAGAGACACATGAGAGAAAAAGATAGACAGAGAGAGAGAGAGAGAGACACACATGAGGAGAAAAAAAGACAGACAGAGAGAGAGAGAGACATGGGGAGACAGAGAGAGGAGGGGAGGAAGGGATAAATGGAAAAAAGGACAGGAAGCCGCCTCTCTTTCTTTTTCAATTTCTTTTTTACAGTTCTGGTGTTTCTTTCTTTCATTGTTGGAAGTGTGAATGGCCAGTGAAGAACGCTTTTTTTTTTCACGCGATGACTTGTTGCTCTGAGATGAGATGAGATGAGAGCGCGTTGGTTCAGCCCGGCTGAACGGGTGAGTCCACCTCAGGCCAGATGTGGGGGGGCTCGAGCCGGAGCTGATGGCCTTGGCCGGGACTAATTGGTAGAATCTGCTGCAACACACTGTGGAATGTGTTGTCGTGAGGGGTCTGGGCGACAGAGATGGAGGGAGGGAGAGAAAGAGTGTGTGTGAGAGAGAGAGAGAGAGAGAGAGAGAGAGAAGGAGAGAGAAGGAGAGAGAAGGGGGGGAGAGAGAGAGAGAGAGGGAGAGAGTCCTGAGAGCTAAAATCCTTTCAGATGCTGTTGGCTGTGGATCAACAGAAGGAATTAACCCTTCGCAAGAATGCCTCCCTTCTCTTTCATTCTTTCTTACAATCTTTCTTTCTCTCTCTCTTTCTATTGTCCTTTCACTCTTTCATTAAACTCTGTATCAGTCCCTGGACGGACTGTTTTCCACCCTCTCAAGCTGCAGGTATGTAAACACAGAGTTGAAAAAGACCGACAGGGAGAGACAGAGAGAGAGAGAGAGAGA
>NC_137920.1:35421848-35444348 GCF_963457725.1 Sprattus sprattus
TCTCTCTCTCTCTCTGAGGGATGAATGATCTGGCGCAGCCCACATCACCTAAGAACTTTACTTATCCACCGTCCCGGTCCAAAACAACAGGCGTGTTCCACCCAGTTAGGCTCTTAAGAAGAACAAAACCATCTTTTCTCTGTTTTTGAAGAGAAAAGTGATGGCCATTACACCACATATACGATAGTGGACATTTTTTTATTACGTGGATATTATGTGGACGCATGTTAACCATGGTGGCCTTCTCATGTGTATCAGAAATAGTTGGGCCTTTTGTGAACTCAAGAAGGCCACAGTGACTGAACATGAAGGCCACATGGTTTTATACTTTGGCAATGGTTTCATCTTCTCAACCTATCAATTCTTCTTCAGGACCATGGGAGGAACTGCCAACAGGTCAACAAAGGCCTAAAATACACATACACGAAAACTGCTCTAATGTATGGATTATATTTAGCATAACCTCATTCAGTATGACAATTACTTCTCTGAAGAGCTCTTGCTTTCATCTAATGAACTGTCAATAAAAGACAGTCTGGATTTATGCTTTGGTGAATGACACATACAGCAAAGGTCAATTCCACGGGACATCAACAGACTAATTGTTTTATTATTAGCTGTAGCCTAATTAAGAAAATATGTTGAAGTAAACGAAGCTAGTAATGTGAGAATTTGAGGATCACTTTTGAAACCGTTAATGGCAGTCAATAAAAAGTATGAGTACATTGACTAGCACATTACCTAACTCTCAGTAACGTGATTTGGAAACGTTGAAACTATCAAGTAGCATGCATTAATCCCCGCGCACCCTATTTGCCCAATTCTGCATTGTGGCTCGACTTCTGCCGATTAAACCAACAGGGAGTGCGCATGTTGATCTTCTGAAAAGCCAGCGAGCAGGGGTGAGGGCGGGGGCGGCGATGACCGAAAGCATTAGTTCAGTACAGAGACACAGTCCACCAAGCATCGTTTGTTGTCCCTCACGACACACAAAACTGGGTCAGTTCATGCCACCCGAAATACCAAATGCATTGCATCCATCCAGCATTTGACTAATCCAGCCGGCTATAAACCTGCAAACAGCCTTAAAATGGTGACACCGCACATACAAACTGTTATGCCTTCTTTCCCAAGCAAAGATACTATAAGGTGCTTATAATGATTTACCTTTAAGGAAGGCCAGTTTTCCCGGAACGTGACGGCGGGGTCTTCTCGTCCTCTGGCTAGTACTCGCTCTCTCCCTCGTCTATCACTTCAAAAGAAACACTAGACGTCTCTGTCTGTTCACGTAATGTCCCAAGCGACAAAGAAGACGATACTGTTCTAAGTCTCCAGATCAGCTGGCGAATGCCTTTGTCAAAACATACCAAAAAATCATGAGCAGCGAAAAGAATGTAGTAGCCTACTTTCTGTATGCTCTAAAAACTGTATCAGTTCCTAACGCAGCCCATAAAGTAAATCTTTTAGGCTTAGGAAATACGTCTTACAGGCTATCTTAACTTGACAATTCAGACACATGAAAACATGTCTAGTCAAGAGTCTATTAATAACTAAACCGAAAAATGCGTTGAATATGTTACAATATCTCGCTCAAATACACGGTAAAATAGTGGAATCGCTTATTAACGACGCCGGTCAAGGATGTAAAAGACTGGTCATCCTCACAAAAACGCCATTCCAAATTGGTGCGCGGAGTCAGTGTGTGCCTTTGAGCGTCGTTTCCAGATGTCTCACGAGTACAGCGGTGCAGAGCTTTTTCATTTGCCCCCCTCCCTCTCGTTCTCACTCTCTGGCCCTCGCCCGCTTGAAGACGTAAGCGGCGCGGCGGTTTCCGTGCGACAGTCTGTGTGCAGACTTCAACGCTGGCCACTCTCCCCGCGGACTCAGCGCATGCCTGCTCCGCCTATATCCACCATGAGCTGCCCAGAGCATTTTCCCCCAAAGGTGGATTCTCTCTCGCTACTGTTGTTCCCAAGAGAGAGAGGGGGGGGGGGGGGGGGGGGGGGGTCAACGTGATGGCCCTTATCGAAGACATACCTGAAAAACCAGAAGGTGGTCTGCAGTCTACATCTCAGTTAGAAATAAGGCATTATCAAAGAGCACTGGGAATTGACTGGCCGTGTTCTATTAAGATGTAAGAGGTGAATGAAAAATCTCAAATCGCCTAACCAGCTCCCATTATTTTTCTACTTGTAGCCTATGTAGGCCTATTGCATTAATTATAAGGTGAATGCATTATTATTATTATCATTATTATTATTTGTATTATTATTATAGTTGTTGGTAGAGGGCTAGTGATATAGCAGCAATAGCCTTTTCGTAGTAACAGTAACCTAGTAGTAGAAGGCCTATAAGATAATTGTTCCTTAAGCATTGGGCTTGACATATGGCAACTTAAGAGCATCATTACAGTATGTGCATGTCTACCACAATGAATTGTGACTATCGAATTATCAACACAGACAGGCTATCTTTAACCTCCATGGACAGCCTGCCACACAGCAAGCTTGTTCTGGAATGGATAAGACCAGGGGGGTATTCCAAGTACGTTTGCTGTTGCTGTAGGCCTTCTTCAACCACACAAACAGAGAAGCCAAGTGCACCATCTTGTGGTTAAAGAAAGATATAACGTTTCATGCGTGAAATAAAACCTTTCAAATCTGTTGAATACATTCTATTTAATTAGGCTTCATGTTGTGTACTGTGTGTTTTTGCAGACTTAGCTACCCTATATTTAAAACACATTTTTTTCTAAACGCAGAATGGAATATAAATGGATTCGAAATTGTATCTCAACATTTTATCTACCAGGTGTTGAAGTTGGAAATAGCCTAGGCATAAGCCTACTGGACAACTAAGGCTATCAACTTAAAGATAGGTGTTGTTTCATCCGTTGCAAAATAAATGTGTCACCTTTATGCAATTCTTCTCTACATTTGGATAAACTCCAATAGGAAGCCTTTCTATGAGCCAATCATTCACAAAGTGCCACTAATAACTTATAGACTTGAAAATGTGTAGCCTACATTGTAAAAAAAAAAAAAAAAAAAATTATAGAAGATTTATATTTTGGTAGCAGTTTAAAACAAAAGACTAGTCCACTGCATGAGGAACATAACATCTTCCTTTTAACATTTCGAATTCAATCTATTCAACTCGCAATATCCTTTTATTCTGTCTAGTTTTCCAGTAGTTACATTTTTGTACGTTGCTCCCCCTCCCTCCCTTACCGTGTTTAAATAGTCCTTTGTTTACATGGAGCCTACTATGCGGAAGGAGGCTCTTGGTCGCTCCGTGATTCCAACCAGCTGTTTCCCGCCTTGAGAGACATCCGATCAGCTGCAGCTACACACTCTCATGCGGACTGCAGAAGGGGAGGGAGAGAAGCGCTACACACGGAAATCCCACCAGCTGAATGTAAAGTGGCAATATACAACCGCGAAGAAATTACAGGCTGTAAATTATTATGCGCATACCAGTGGGTTAGGTGCATCATATATTTTGCAAAGTGAAGAAAACAAGTTGAAATTAAAAAAAAAATCAAAGGCTCCGAAACGGGGATGAAAAACATGGAGTATTTCATGGTACCAGCTGAGAAGGTGTCTTTGCAACAATTTAGGAAATCGGAGAAAGAAGTCATCGGGGGTCTTTGTAGGTGTGTATTGTTCATTTTTGTATTTCTTATAAATTGGACCCTGGTCAATTCATTTACATCTGCTTACCAACAGACCGCTGCAGTAGGGCTAAGAGTTGCATGAGTCTTATAACGTATATGTTCAAATGCGATAACAATAGAAACACTCGGTATAAAGGTAAGCTTGCTTTCCTCTTAGCAGAGGTAATACAAGTTGTTTCTGTACATGTGTAGTCGACATTAATATGGATACAAATTATGATGAGTGAAATTAACGTTTATAAAAACATAATAGCGTTGCATGTCTGTGGCAAACACCAAACACGTGGTAGAGCGAATACGACGTTTATGTTGATGTGTAGCTTGTAAGTTATTCACGGATTTATGACGGGTTTATTTTTGTTGTTGCTGTTACTCATCTCTACATTTACTATTGCATAGAAGTGATTTGTCACGTTTACGCCGCCATTCATATTAAACTCGCGATATTGAAATGTATTCGTCTGTTATTTGCATCGTGACGACCATGCTCTTGTGCTTTCAGACTACGCAGCCATAACTGTGGCGTGCGCAGAAATGTTGTGGTGTTAAGTGTTAGCAAATCAAGAGGCCACTTGTGTAATGTCCTGTGTTTAGCTCATATTGAACGAGATGGCAATAAACGTTGAGTTTCTTTCGACTTATTTTTTTATTATTTAAGTTCTTTCTCGTCCTAAATCCAGAGTACGTTCGATTTTTAACGCAGCTCTAGAGGCTAGTTCTTGAGCTAGCTAGCCGTACTATTTCAACCACGCTGCCCTGAGCGCATTGGCGGAAACAAGATGTATTGTTCTGGGACCAGATGGGAAGCACTCGATCCGAATGTCTTCCCGTTTGGTGTGAAATACTAGTTACCAACTGGTTCTTGCAAATACCTCAGAATGGGCTTTCTGTCTCAACAGAATTTAATTCTGTCCGTTATTTCAATACCGTATATGTCCTTGAACTGAATTTCAGAATGGCGTTTATAATGGTTTGATATCTGCCTCGCGGAAGGATCTCTTGCCGTCGTGAAAAGACAGTGAGACCTGAGTCATTCGGTTAAATGACGAAGGGAATTTTGGGACTTGTAGGAAAATATACTCAGGGACTCCGACTGTGTTGCTACCAAAGGAAGACCTATGTCTACGGTTGTTACATAATGTAGGTCACCTTATGATCATGATATACCAAGAGTCCCTGACAGGATGTTGGATAACTAGATTTCTAGGGTTAATGCAAAGGGTCAATTTGTTTAATGTCGATGCAACATAGAAAAAAGGCCGCACTCAACTGAATGTAAATAAATATATGTAAACGTATTATTACTAATAGTATCATTATTGCAATAATATGTAGGTGTGAATAGCCGAGATCATTTAGTTAGGTTATTTTTTTGTCATTTGGTGACATTGGCGTTTGTGTAGCCTTCCGTAATTTACCAATGCTTTACTAAAGGGCGACACTGCATCCCTAACTCCTAACGAATCTGCCAAATTTGTTTCATTACGTAAAATATTGAATTTATATACATAGTTAGCCTAAGCTATTGTTATGCATGCATTGCTGCGCTTGGCTAATTAGCCGTTTGATCTCTTTCTGTTAGTTTGGCCAATATTCCGTTGACACCGGAGTCGGCCCGCGATCAGGAGCGTCGCATTCGCCGGGAAATCGCCAACAGCAACGAGCGGCGCCGAATGCAGAGCATCAACTCTGGCTTTCAGTCCCTGAAGACGCTCATCCCACACAGTGACGGGGAGAAGTTAAGCAAGGTGACTGATCTTTTTGCTCCGCATAATGACGGGGAGAAGTTAAGCAAGGTGACTGATCTTTTTGCTCCGCATAGTAACTTTGAGCAGTAGCTCACTTTACCAGATTACAATAGTCATGTTCACATTGTTGTAGGCTACTGTTTGGTTTGTTTTTTTGTTTCTGCTATGATGATATGTAGCTTACATTATTCCACTGTTTTCTAGATGTTGTACTTTACTATGCATTTTTTTGACGTAAATCTGAATGTTTTAAATTGCAATAATTGCCTGAATATTTAAATAAGAATACCAAAGAAAACAAGTCTCACAACGACTTTAATCATCAAGTATTTTTCACTCGTAGAGATATCGTTTCTAAACAAACAAAACTTGTTGCATCGGATTTTCCAAAAAACAGTACAGCTGAAAAAGTGTACTACACGATATTTGTTTGTGGTACTAACTTTGTCCACCTGGTGGTGCTGTTTTGGAGTTGGACTGATTATTAGGTTATTTTAAGTCATCCGCCCTTATTTTTCTACCCCCTAAGAGTTGACGTTGTACCATAGTGTACCATAAGATTTAATACATTGTGCACGTCACTGCATACCGTACAGTTCATTTTAAGGACACCTTTCTGCTCAGGACTGATAGTCATTCATTGGTTCACTGATGGAGCGAATCATCCAATCATTTTAACAAGCCATAGTTTTTGAAAACTATCATACCAGTCTAATATTGAATCAAAATGGCTGCATTGGTCTCTATTCTGCACTAATACTTACCATTTTAGTTTTTGTTTTTTTATTAGGCTGCAATACTTCAGCAGACTGCTGAGTACATCATCGCTCTAGAGCAGGAGAAGACCCAACTCCTACAGCAGAACAACCAGCTCAAGCGCTTCATAACGGTAATACACTCTACAGACAACTCCTACAGTAGTTTTGGGCATGTTTTAGTGGGTCATTTTTAAACATTGCATTTTACTTTTTTGTGTGTAATACGTTCAGTAAATGTATCATAGTTTGACATTCTTTTAGAGAAAATGTCAATTATCCGTATAATGGAAAAGACAGTGCCGGTTCAGTACAACTGCAGTAAAGTTTTCTTCTTGTCGTCATGGCTACATCTGTGTCTAACTCTGGTGTTGTGTCCAACCTCACTCACCATCTTTTCTCTTTGGCAGCAGGAGTTCACCGGCTCCTCGCCGAAGAGGAGGCGCACGGAGGAGAAGGATGAAGGCATCGGCTCTCCGGACATCCTGGAAGAGGAGAAGCTGGAGGATCTGCGGAGGGAGCTGCTGGAGCTGCGACAGCACCTGGAGAAGGAGCGCTCGGCCCGGGCACAGCTGGAGGAACAGGTGAGAAACACACACCTGCCGCCCAGACACAAGGAACTTTACACACAGGGACTCAGGATGTGCTGTTAGGTCACCATATGGCTGTGGTACAACATGCTTAGGCCTCTCCTGTGCCCCCCCCCCCCCCCCCCCCCCCCCCCCGCCCCCCCCCCCCCCCCACACCCATTCTTGCCTCAGACACAGATGAACCAAGGCAACCAATCACAAGCCTTAGCATTCATACCAATGTTATAGAATCTTTGTAAGAGTAATGGATGATCAACTTTATTAAATCTGTATATGATCCACAAAAAGGGCAGCACAGCGCTTCTTATTGTCCAAAGCAGATACGATATTATTTGAAACTTATGTGGCAGCTGAGGTAGGACTGTAATTGGCTCTAAATCCAGATTTGTGTGAATTTAAAGAAATAACTTGAGTTGGTTGTTAACCAAACGATTCCAAGATTTTTGCTAAGCCGAGTATTTGGATATTGGACGATAATTATTGAAATAGTGTTTATCACCTCCAAGGAGTCACATTGGCCAATTTCCCGACATGAGCAAACATGTTCTCTCAGATAAAAAGATTCAAAATATGTTTATTGTTCTGTGATAATTTGAGTAGACAGCAGGGATGTAATTAATCCTCACCAGTTGAACTGTTTTCAGTAGCTTACAGTGCATGAAATACATAATTAGGAGAGAGGGGCAGAAGGGTCAGCTGAGCAACATTGTTCATGGTGCACACACAATTATTTACAATAAGAACCATTTTTTTTAAAAGGGAGTTCCAAGGGGGTTACCAGAAGTTTGTGCTGCAAAAGTGTCTCAAGGTGAATCAGCCCTAGAGCCACCTTTTACATGTATGGATTTATGGATCCCCAAGTGAGACGGCTGTAAGAGTTTACTTAAACAAAGTGAAAGGATATAGGTGATTGTAATCTTTGCCAGGCAAACCAACAGTAGGTAAATGCCAACAGGGACAGGGTGCTGCCCGACGCCCTTAGTTCTGCTGAGGTAATGTAACTGTAGTAGCCGCTGGCAGAGCGAAGCAGGGCAGGGTGGCGGCACTGGTAAAGTCATTGCATAAGGTCACCAGTTCGATTCACCGGGGGATTCTCTGCAGGCATATGGACAGGATCAGACCACCCATAGAGATTCTGCTCTGAAATTCCCTCACTTGAAGAAAACACCATTGCAAATCGGTTTCTTGCTAGCCTTTATGACGTATTTCACTTTTATGTGAGAACCTAGATTTTTTGTTTAGTGTTTGCTGTCAAATACACAGTTAGTTAGTTAACAAAGTTAGTGTTTGCTGTCAAATACAGTTACAAATAGTAGGCTTAGGCTTGAATGAATATGCACCTAGCCAAAAAGTGGGAATTTTTTTTTTTGTTTTTTTACATGGGAAAAACTGAAAAATCAAGTGAACCATAACTGTGCTCTACGAAACAAGTGGACCTTTTACATTCGTATGCAGTGATTTTTAAGATTTGTGATAGTTTGAAAACAAAACAAATCCGGGCAGCCTGTGCCTGCTCTGTTGAGATGTTTTTCACCTGTCCTTGCCTCGTGTTAGCCACAGATTGTGCCGACCTCAAAGCCTAAATCTCTCCTCCTCCTCTCTTCAGCTGCGCTCCCTGGACACCCAGCTGTACCCTGAGAAGCTGAAGGCGGTGGCCCAGCAGGTGCAGGAGCAGCACTCTCTCCTCCACACACAGACCCTGATGCGCCTCCAGCAGGTTCAACAGCAGCAGCAGCCCGAGAGAGACGGCGCCCCCCGCAGTCCACAGGTGAGACACACAGGTGTCTGTCTGCTCCCCTGTGAGACACACAGCGATGTCCGTCTGCTCCACTATGAGACACAGACCATGTCTGGCTGCGTTCCTGTGAGACACAGACTATGTCTGTCTGTCTGCTCCCCTGTGAGACACAGACGATGTCTGTCTGTCTGCTCCCCTGTGAGACACAGGCAATGTCCTCCTGTCATATACGAGAAATGTTCCCCTGATATATGTTTGAAATTATTCTTATGCCATAGTGTGAACAGACACATTGACAGGAGTAAACCAACTGCAGTGATGTGAATTTACCAATTCATCACTGTCTTATAAATACTCCTGGTTCTGGTAGGGCTCGGTAAAGGCTATGCGAGGTGTTTCATAGGTATTAATGTTTTAACTGACTAGTTTTGTACATAATATATCTTTACAGAATGAAGTTGATGACTAACATCCTAACTTCTGTGTAATTCAATTAGGCCATTTTAGTTTAGAAGCCCTGTACTGGTGTAGAGTAGGGAAAGGGTTAAGTACCTGAATGAGTCCAGAGGGCTAGGACAGGAAACAGGTGTTGCTAAACAGCATAGGAGAGGAACTGCTTTGAGGAACTACCAGAAGGGCTGCTTGTGATGTGTTGCCAAACAAATACTGTGGAGTGGCTAACGGATAGTTTCCAGTGTTTACATTTGCTGCACCTGAGAGTATATTAGATGCACTAGTTCTCTCAAAGCCACAGGAAGGTTTGAAAGTGCATGTCTATATAAACAGCCTCTGTGTTTGTAACCTGTAATGTTTTTAATGCCTTTGGGTAATCATTCTAACTGTTTGTGTGTGTTTTATAGGTGATGCCTCCTCCCACCCCCCCTGCCCCTACTCACCATCCTACTGTCATAGTCCCCGCCCCCACACATTTCGCCACGGCGGCAGTGAGCCCAAACCCCAGCAGCAACATTATGTCCACATCGCGGCAGAATCTTGACACTATTGTTCAGGTGAGTCCGTTTGGGTTGCTTTTGTACTTTTATTGTGTTTAAGAAGCAATACTGTACATAATAATGAGTTGGGCGGCACGGCGTGTGTCTTTGTGGGTGCCTGCCTGAAAATTGGTATTTGTTTGACCTCTAACCTCCATCTTCAACTTCAGGCCATCCAGCATATCGAGGGGACCCAGAGAGTGGGCGGAGTCGAAGAGGAGCAGCGGCGGGCCGTCATTGTCACCCCGCGCCGCGTCTCTATGGAAACCACGGGCTCCGACACGGCCTCCGACAGTGAGGGTGAAGGCAACTTCGCCATGACCTAATTGCTGTATTCGCCCTCACTACAGACACAAACCAGTGAATGTATAACACTCACGGCAGCACTTACATACACACACACACACACACACACACACACACACACACACACACACACACACTCAAATTCAGTCGTGGTGAGCTATATGTTTGGTAAAAGAACATTTGATTCTACCACACAACACACACACACACAGACACACAGGAAAAGCTACCCCCTCTCCTCCTCCCTTTTTGAATGATGTTTGATGCAGCTGGACTCTGTAAGAGATGTGTTGATGTCACCCTTCCGCCCTTCTCCCATTATTTTCTTTCCTGTAATGGCATAATTTCACTCATCTCAGTGGCGGAGTGGGGGAGGGTGAGGGAGGGGGGGAAACCTAAGTGAGGTGACCAAAGAAAAGCCATGTCCACTCTTAGGGGGGCCAGGTGTACAACCTACACGAGACCTGTCCTCCGCGGAAGCCCCGGTCAACTTTATCACATATGTCCTAGTACTATAGCTAGCGTGCTCTTTGGCTGCCATTTCCTGCGTTGCTTCGTTTAGTCCCCTCCCCCCCCTCAGACTAAGTGTTTCTGCACTAAAGTACACACATGTGGTCCTTCTCTTTTTTTTCTTTCTGAATGCATGAATTGCAATTGGTGCTTCAGTCCTTTCTCGTCCCTTTTGCTTGTTTTAAGGAGGAAGGCGAAGACGAGTGTATTAGTAGAGCCGTCGTCGTGGCCGTTTATCTATGCAGTCTACACCGCGTACTTAGACACTATTCAGATGCAAATTACACTCAGAAAAGAAAACAACACAGATTGCAAAAACCTGTCTAAACGGAGCTCACCCTCAGCACGTACTGTTAACTTGTGGTCCACCTGGTAGGACGTACCATTGCACCACCCAACCAGTGGAACGTACCACCTCACCACCTCCTCCAGGCACCTTCACAAGCCCCCCTGCAGATGAGCTTGTCTCGTCATGGTGCCTTCCGTCAGTGACCCCTAACCTGAAAGCACTAGATAGGTAGTAATACAGGTAGCTAACAGCAGATACAGAGAGACAGAATCAAGACAGACACAAAACTACCCATGTGTCTCTAGACCTGGATGGGGGTGGAGGGGGGATCCAGGTCACATAACTGTAGACCTGGGGGGGG
Source organism: Sprattus sprattus (assembly GCF_963457725.1). NCBI lineage: Eukaryota > Metazoa > Chordata > Actinopteri > Clupeiformes > Clupeidae > Sprattus > Sprattus sprattus. The sequence continues at coordinate 35,432,814 of NC_137920.1, forward strand.
GGGGGGGGGGGGATCCAGGTCATGTGTCTCTGTACACTTGAAGAAAATATCCGTTTGGCTATACCGTGCAGGCCTGTGAAATTGCAACACGGCCTGTTTCCAAGCTCTGCGAACAGCACTGAAGCTCATCCACACAGTTCCCAGCTAGAGCACACCTCCAATCCGGATCTCCTCAAAGACCAGAGTTTGCACCCCTGACCACACATAGGAAAAGGCAGCTGTTTCAAATAGGAGCTGGGTCTTTTGTGCCCCTTTCAGTATGATCTGGGATAAGACTGAGATTAGCCTTTCTAACATGTCTCCAGCATTTGGTTGTTGGCACTCGGATGAAGTTCTCTCCCGCGTCCTTGGTCATAGCATGTGAATAGGTGACTGCTAACGATCCCCGGGGTCAAGGCGACATTGTCAACCACACAACTCCACATCTTTAGCTCAGATTCCAGGAGTTTCGGTCATGTAAAGCTCACGCATTGTTAAGCTAGTGTGTCTTGTCAGTCTATTTTTGGTTTCCTTGGCTTTTTTTTTTTTTTGTACTGTAGTCAGATTTTTTTTTTAAAGAAACTTGTCTTCTATGGTGTTGCCTCTGTACCTTTCTATGTGTCCTTTGGACAACCTTTCATCTCTATATACACCTGTACAGACAACAAAATGAATTGTGTGTTAAAAAAAAGGAAGAACATGAAAAAAGAAAGTAAGAAAACCAGAATTGTACAGACCTGAAGTATGGGGAAATAAAAATAAGGGTACATGTTACAGGCTAACATGAAGCACTTAACTGTCCTGTCACATATAAATATATATATACACATTTCAGACTTCAAAAACGATGAACAGCCATTCCATTATCTGTGTCCCATCTCACCATTGTTTCCCATCATTATCACCATTCATTTTTTTTTTCTTTCGTTGACTTCATGTTTCATCTTTCCTCGCATCTCTTTATTCGTCTGTGCATTATAGGCTACCTTGTCGTTTATGTTTCGTTTTTTGTTCCCTTTTCATTTGTTTGTAGAAGTGCTCTGTGTTTTTTTTAAAAAGCGGTTATATTTTTTTGCTCATTAAGAGGGGTTATGAGAGGCCAGTGCCTTTGTTTTCTTTTCCAAATGATGAAAGAAAAATAATAAATTTTGTACTTTTTTTTACAACTTGTTGTCTGGTGGTCATTTTTATATGGTTAACTCTATTGAACCGAAGTGTAGGTGGAATTGTCACACAACAGTCAATGTGGTTTGAAGATTGAAATTCATAATCATAAGCTTGCTAATGCTAATTAATTATTCATTAATACATTTTATTGGAATATCATAACTTCTGAAAAACGGTCATACAGCTGAAGATGTCCCGTCTTTCTCACGTTCTCTCCACGTTTATGGGTTTTGTCATTTTATCATCAGACCATTTCTGTGGTAAAGCAGACTCCATATTTCAAACGCATGGGCTGCCAAAAGACTTCCGTCTGGTTGTATTTCAGTCCCAACAGTTGGATTGCTCCGTCTGTAGATTTACATCCAGCTGACAGCTTCTTCTCACAGCCCGCTCAGGAGGACTCCGCTGGAGTCGGAGATATTCCTTTGTTGCTGTGAAGCCTCTTCACTCAAGTCACAACTCCATTTACTGATAATGGTCGTCAGAATTATTCTAGGGCGAAGGTCAAAGCAATAGTTGGTGGGTCACTATAATGCAGCACACATTGAGCTTCTCTTCATGAGAACTAATTAGTATCTAAACTTTCACCTAGAGACATGTACATAGAATACAGTAATTGTTAGTTTTTTAAGAAGTCTTTGGATAAATAACATTTATTTAATTAGTATAGTTACTTTGTTTCCATGGCTACTGTTAATGTCTCATATATAATATTTAATAATGAGCTCTTACTAACCCATTCTATCCACCTTCTCTTAGAGTTAGAGTATGATTAGGCTTTTTCCAGCACAAAATGGCTGACATATAGTACCACCTCAATCTCTTTCTGCCATCCACCATTTCCCCTACCTCCATTCCTCACTTCCCACCCCCCACACCCCTTTAAAAAATACCTCCTCCCACCAAGCAACCCACCCCTTTCGCTCCTCCCATCCAGACTTAGCATGCCCTATGACCTTCCGGAGGTATATATAGCCTTGGTGAGTGTGGAAGGGTCCCTGGCAGTCAAAATGAAGGCTCTGCTATCTGCCTGCTTCGTGCTCTGTCTACTTGCGTGGGCCACTGCAGGTAAGCACTGAGCATAGGGGTTTAAACGACAGCATGCTCTAGTATACTGACTTGATGCTTTTACTTTGGGATATGGTTGAGAAACGAAAGCTACGGTGGCCTACATGGGACTGTTAGGGTCAGGGTGCTATAGACATAGGAAACTGCTAAAGACACAGCGTTCAGTGCTGGAGAACAGGCCCACTAACAGCAGATGGAAACTCAAGAGCAGTAAAAGCAGCTGATAGAGTGGAGATTTCTTTTGAGAAGGGGGTCAGTAGTTGATGTACATGCTGTGTTAGAGGTATGCGTTCTGCAGTGTCATGATGTCTCATCATCTGTGATGTCTCGTAGTCTCATCATCTTTGTGTGTAGTCCTGTAAGTGAAGTCATGATTTGACTTCATCTGCCAATCATTTCAGCGCAAACTATATACACGGTCTTGAATAGTAAATCGCTGCAGGTTGTGTGTAGTTACATACTTGTAACTATACTTATAGCCAGCAACAGCATCAATGGGACTTTCTGCTTTGCCATTTGTTTAAGTGTGTTGCTTTTGTTTTAGGAGAGGTTTTCAGGGTGTGGATTTGGTATGTAATAGAAAGCCAGTGTATAGATAATATCTTTTTGTAATAGAGGGTTCTCCTATCTGAATTTAAGGGACAGTTAAGATGTACCTTCTGTAGATTTGAGCATGAATACAGCCAAATACCATTCTGTAAATCACCATGTTTCCATCAAGGTTTTTTGTCTCTCTCTACCACTCCCCTTCACACACACACACACACACACACACGCACGCACGCACGCACGCACGCACGCACGCACGCACGCACGCACGCACGCACGCACGCACACACACACACACACACACACACACACACACACACACACACACACACACACACACACACACACACAAATACACACAGCACAATCGGTAAGAGGTGTCAGCTGTGCCTGAAGCGTGACACCAGCTGATGGAAAGTGTGTGTGTGTGTTGAAAAGAGACCCGTCACACTTTGAGTTTAGATACATTAGATAACACTTTACACCTAGTTCATACACACTGAGGGAGAGAGAGAGAGAGAGAGAGTTAACATGCCGCTATTTGAAATTTCTGAAATCAAACCAGGAAGCTACACTTTGATTATGTGTTGATGCCCCTCTCTTGTGAATCATTGAAAGATGATGATTGATGGTTTTGGAACCATCCATGGAGCTCTTGTTCTGTCCAAAGCTGCTGTCAATCACATATTATATCATGCAGGGCCTGATTGTCAGCTATTAACCCACCCACAATCTAGCATTGACGCAACCTCAAACAGTCAGGTGGTATTTATTAGTCCCTTGATGGGTCAGCATGGGCTTTGTCTAATCTGGTACATTGGCCTGTTCCACAGGATGTCAACAAATTGCTTTTGGTTCTGGATCTCTCTCTTCTGTCAATGGGTTGCAAGTGTTGTTTGATAGCGGATGTATGGGACCTACAGCCAAACTGCTCAGTTGCTTTTGGAGTGCAGTGACAGTGATTTTATCATCAGTAACTCTAGCCTTTACTACTGTCTGTCTACATTGTATCTTCTGCCAGAGAGGGATGGCTGTCAGCTATCAGAACCAGCAGGAGGTCTCTGGCTGTGGCCAGACTGTCTTTGTTGGTTTACAACAGTGGCTAGAGTGACTTTGTGATTAATGTAATCACATTGGGTTAGCTAAAAGTATGAGGAATCGGTAAGCATAACTCCTATGGTTGGGTTGTAAGGTGGTTTGTGTAAGTATAACTCATATGGTTGGTTTGTGTAAGTATAACTCATATGGTTGGTTTGTAAGGTGGTTTGTGTAAGTATAACTCCTATGGTTGGTTTGTAAGGTGTTTTTTATAAGTATAAACCAATTGATTGGTTAGTTAGGCACATGATTTGGCTGACTCTGGGTTTAGAGGTTACCCTTGCTCGTCCTTTGGTCCTTGCTAGGCGTTCTCAATCCCCTCTGGCTTTCCGTAGTCAGGTGGTCGGGTTTGGAAACTCAAATACCACTCATTGCAAAGACAACCAATCAGCGCATACACATGCCACTAGCATACACCGTGTTCTGCAGTCTGTACACGTGTAATAATACTCAGCTCTCAGTCACACACACACACACACACACACACACACACGTATAGACAAGCATGGCTTCTGACACACTCACACGAGAGCTGTCTTCACTCTCCCTTACTCATCCATGCTCGGAAACACATCCAAGCACATGCGCGTGTTTGCACACACACACACACACACACACACAATCACACACAAACACACACAAACATACACACACAGACAGTGCCACAGCTGCTGTCACAACAACACTGTCTCCACCAGAATTTATTTCCGTCTCCCCGGCCTTGTAGGGGCATTCATTAGCGGGACAGTAGGACCCAGGGCCTTTGCCTCCCGCCAGCTACTGTGATCCAGCCTGCTTCAGCCGTGGGGTTTCCCCCTCACACACACATGGTGAGCGCTGAGGAACCAGTCCCTCCACACGAATACGAACACAAACACACACACGCACCCACGCACACACACACTCTCGCGCTCTCTCTCTCTCCCACACACAGACTTCACATGCACGCAAAAGCAAAGGCAAATACTCTCTCACACATACACACACACACACACATACACTCACAGCAAGAAGAACCCATGCTCTAGCACCAAAATAAACTCTCGATGTATAGATTCTAATGAAGGGGGAGATTAGTGTAGGCTTCAAAGATCACAGCTGCAGCTCAAGCCCCCACTGTTACCCGCACATGCCTGATCACTTCTGCACCTGATCCAGCCAATGGGGTTAGCTGTGTTAGCAGTCACTGTATAGCCATGATTTGGAGAGGATAGGAGGAGAATGAAAAGGGAAGAGGAATACATGGAGGGGGGGGTAAAGAGAGGAGAGAAGGAGAGGTAAATAGAGAAACAAAGAAAGGTAGAGAAAAAGAATGAGAGGGAAGGAGAGGCAATCACACTTTTTGCACTAGTACAATGCAGAGCTAGCAACAATGACAATCAACAACATGATTGGCTCTTTAAAAAGGAAAATAATTCCAGTGCTCTCATGCTCCCCCCCTCTCTCTCCCTCTCCCTCTCCTCTCTCTCTCTCTCTCTCTCTCTCTCTCTCTCTCTCTCTCTCTCTCTCTCTCTGCCTGTCTCTCCTGCTCACTGTGAAGCTATTTCTGTTCCTTTTGAGGAACCTGCTCTGAGGCACCAGGCACCTGTCTCCCTCCATCGCCACCATGCATAACACAATGACTTCAGCAGAGCGCTCTGAAACAATTGAAGAATAAACACTGTTTGCCACTTGCACAACCCTTGCAGAATAGTGTGCAATGTAGGCCTAGGTGTCTTAAGAGGGATGCAAACAGAATGTGATGCTGTACTGCTCCTTCAAGGCTATGGGTCTTCTTTTCACCCTTTGGCTCCACAACATTCAGCATTCAGCCCAACATTCAGCCCTAGGCAAATGCCTCGCGGTTACACATGCATAACTACCAAGGTCCAGGAGATTCATAAGAACTGGCTGGTCTTTTTTCTCCAAATTTAAAAATTTAAATTTGTGTTAAGTTAAGTTTTGATCGCAGCAGCAATTTCTGATATCCCCAAAAAATCCATTGTACTAGCCCCAATGCACTCGAAATATTTTGAATGCTAATTTCAGCTACATTTTTGAATAATGACTGTGTAACCTCTGTGCAAAACAAATCAAAGAGAATTACAAAATGGCCTGAACCTTAACTGTAGACACATTTCTGAGCATACTGAGCTTGGGAAGTCTTTGGAACACTTTGGTGCTGTCTCCACCATGAAAACCTCTGACCAGATTGGCTTTCTTTCAGCAGATCAACAGATTACACAGAGCAGCATGTTGGTTAGTCGGCTACGAGCACTTTCTTGGAATTCCCTGTGTATGCGTCACACAGCAGCACAGCTGGACCCCGGGAGAAATGGGACAGCCCACACTGCCTGCAGCTCTACATGGATATGTTCTATCTCCACAGCTTCATCTTCCACGTAACTAGCAGAACATGATCTGCTGGATTTCCCTGCATCAGCATCAGGGTAGCATGACCTCCTCCTAGCATGTACAGTACATCCCCAGGTTTATTTTTGGTGCTTAATTTGCTGTGCGGTTTGATCGGTACCAGGTGTTTCGTGGGAAATGTAGTCTTTTACTGTTAGCATGACTGTGGGTAGAGGAGAGAGGACATTCTGTGTTCTGTTAGGTTGAAGCTCAGTGTTCTGCTCATCTGAAAAAATCACCTGAAAGGAACAATGTAATTGGCAAAGGGCATATACTTGGCAGTCAGAACATATTCTTCATAGCTGAAAAAATGCTTAAGAATGATGGCAAGGAACAATTGAATTTCTGGTAAAACTTTTGAGAGTGCTTCTGTCTCCGGTGACTTTATCTGACATGCAGTATTACAATGACAGTGACATCACAATCAAACAATGCAGCAGCATTTATATGAGATATGGTATTGTACACGTTAACAGGTCACACAGTTGTGTAACAAATGCCAACGGGTAACCTGAGCCATCGCCCTTTGGAATTTTGGCGGTCGAGCGTGTGTATGTTCACCCACAGACGACGCTCTCACGCTATGCTAGTGGACATTGTCCAAACTTCATTGGTGAAAGAATTACCAAAACACTTTAGTACACACCACCTCGGTCGCACGCACACTTGCTCGTATGAACCCTTTCCAGTCTACTTGGCTGGAGGCCTGCCCTCTTTCAATTCAATTAGGGACACCCAAGGAACACTTAAGTCCAGCAGAGACATTTTTTACGACCAAGGGGAGTGATCTGATCTCACAGACACGTTGAATGCCAGAGGTGAGACAGACACCATTGGCGCAGGGAGGTTTGTCTGTCTGCCCCCTCTGTGTGTGTTTGTATCCGTGTGTGTGTGTGTGTGTGTGTGTGTGTGTGTGTGTGTGTGTGTGTGTGTGTGTGTGTGTCCGTGTGTGTCCGTGTGTGGGTGTGTGTGTTTCCATGTGTGAGGGTGTGTGTGTCTCCATGTGTGTGGGTGTGTTTCCATGTGTGTGGGTGTGTAGGCTGTACATGTGTTTGGGTGTGTGGGTTTGTAGGCTGTGTGTGTGTGTGTGTCCATGTGTGTGTGTGTGTTTGTGTGTGTCTATGTGTGTGTGTGTGTAGGCTGTGCATGTGTGTGTGTGTCCATGTGTGTGAGTTTGTGTGTCTATGTGTGTGTGTGTGTGTGTGTAGGCTGTGCATGTGTGTGTCCATGTGTGTGTGTGTGTAGGCTGTGCATGTGTGTGTGTGTGTCTATGTGTGTGTGTGTGTAGGCTGTGCATGTGTGTGTGTCCATGTGTGTGTGTGTGTGGTAATGAGGTATAAAATTAGCCCCATTGCTGCCCCCTGTCGACACCAGGGGCTCACCGTGCAACAGGAGCTGTTCGGAAATCCACAGGCCTAAACCTAAAAGGCCCTCGGCTTAAAACTGCACACTTTGAGGAGGCTCCAGTTGCTAATCTTGCTTTTCTAAGACAGGTTTCGCTGCAATACTTCCGTATGACCCAGGATATGTACCCTAACCCCCACCCCCAACATAACCTTGAAGCAAATGTGTGAGGGTCATGAGGGCTGGATCAGAGTCTTTCAGTTTGGTAATTGGATCATTTTGTTTTATGTGAACTCACTACAGTTCATACAGTTCATTCATATTGTACACACACAAAATGCAGTTGCTAGTATGTGGCACCTGCCGAAGGTACAGATTTGGTATCATTTAGGATATTGAGCAATTTGTGCTTAATTTCAGGATGACTTAGTGAGACTTACATGCAGTATTTGGTCAACAGCCATTCTGTCACACAGAACTAAATCATAAGACATTCTGGTCTTGTTCTGACCAAGTTTATAATGCACACTTGTAGACTGCATCCAATACCACTGTACAGTCATGGTCATGATTATTCACAAAAAAAAGGTTTCATTCTGTAGGAGCAAACTTCAGAACCAACAAAAATTACCATTACAGGCAGAACTGTACGAGGTCGAGCTATTCCACGAGGCCTGAATGGTTTAAGGGTGAATCACAGCCTAAAATAGGCAAGAACAGGCAAGGAGAGGAGTGCCAAGAACCTTTCGCTAATCTAATGTGGGTTAAGCTTTTATCCCACCCATCTGGTGTGATCTGTGTGTAAAGTCAGACATGACTGATGCTAGCCTTAGCACCGGGTCCCTTGGGTGACTTTTCGAGTCCATATTTAACAATGACAGGCTTGCTGTCAGCGCGTGCTGTTTTCCGGCATGTCATAAATTCTGGCAGCTGCGTTGTCAAAATCATTAGCTTATATTTCAAAGTCTCCTGGTTACATTGTCCTGTTTTTTTATATATATTTATTTATTAGATTGTTTGTGTGTGTGTGCGTGCGTTTGGTCTTTGTGTGTGTGTCTGCATGTCTTTGTGTGTGTGTCTGCATGTATCTGTGTGTATATGTGGGTGTGCATCCACTGTATATGTATTCTATTTAGACTTAGTTATGCCCTCTGTTTTTATCTATGTATCTGTGCAGGTACATAATATGCTAATGGTGTGTGTGTGTGTGTGTGTGTGTGTGTGTGAGTGTGTGTGTCTGTTTGTGTGTGTGTGTGTGTGTGCCCTCTACTTCGATCTATTTGTCTTTGCAATAGTATGCATGTGTGCGTATGTATGAATGTGTGTGTATGCGTGCATGTGTGGGTGTCTGTGTGTGTGGCATTCTTAGATCTCCATAATGATTCACAGAAGCACTGACTCATTCTAGCCCTGCTCATTGAGGCCTGTGGGAGCAACCTGCAATGGTGTCAGTGGACAGCGATCCAAGTGTTAAAGGTTCCTCACCCCCTTTTTGTGAAGGTGAGAATTAAGCAGCTGTCCCAGGGTAGCCACCTGATCCCATGGAGCTGTGCCCACGACACCCAACCTGTGCCACCGAGGACCGCTTAACCCTTGTGTGTGATCTTTAGGGCCTTTATGTTAACAGCAAAGAGAACCCCCCCTAAATGATCTTTTTTTTTCAACTTCAAATTGGATGACCCCAGATATTTACACAGTTTGTGATGAATGAGAGGTTGTTTCGTCATGCGAAATGGATTGAGGGTTTTAAAATTCAATTACGCTGCTTTATTTTAAGGGTTTAGTGAAGGCGGCTCATTTTTGACCCTGAGGACAAAGAGAGTATACACAGAATGTAAAAGACCTGGTCAGTGTCTCTCTGTGCTTCTCCCAGATGAAATGAATTGGCAGATAAAGTCTGGACAGAGAGACAGAGAGAGAGAGAGAGAGAGAGAAAAAGAGAGAGAGAGAGAGAGAGAGAGAGAAACTTTGAGACTAATGTATCACCCCCCTACCCTTCTGTACCTTTAGCATTTGCCATCGTGTCCATATGGATGTTGCGTAACAGGGAGACCCCTTGGAGACGTCATGGCAACGCTAAACAAGCCAAGAATAACATGTCCAAGCGATTATAACGAACTGAAATGTACTTCAACATGTAGCCTACGCAACTTTGCGTGCCGGGGTCATTATACACTGTTTGTTTTCCACTCCAACTGGTTACGACTGAGTAGCAGCTAATTGTACATCATTATAGATGCACCGTTTGAGGTTGCAATGATCCATTTTGTTCTTGTTAAGTGTCGAATGGGTTGAAATTGAATAGCGTTACATTGAATGAGTTGCAAAACCCTTGTTGCTAATGATCACCTGCCATCGTCTTTTGGCCACCAGCCGTTTGGTCACATTCTTTTTAAGAAGTCGGGTGATGCCTTTATAGTATACAAGGTTAGCCTTCAAATAGTCTATGCCTAAGTATTTCCATTCAAGGAGCTGTAATTTGAGTCCGGATGTCTGAGAGTGCCGCGTTCAGTCTGTTTTTGGCCTACGCACTCAGGCAACTCTTAAGAAAAGGAAGAGGGAAATAAATGTTAGTGGTGTAGACTCCAAAAACAGCAAGGCTCTTTACCTTCATTTGAAAGTTATTGAGAATAGGCTACAAGGGGAGGCCTCACTGTATCTCACAAGCGTTGGAAGGTTTCAAATTGTTCCAATTCTGCAAGGTGATATCCTCGTGGTGTTGTGTAGAAGCTCTGTGAGTTGAGAGCTGGAAAGTTCTGGAATTCTCTGCGACTTGGCACATCCTTAGAGCTCTTGCCTATCAAAGCTTCTCGTTTTTCAACCACAGTACAGAGTTGCTTAATTTCTTTGAAAACTTTATGGGGACATAACAAAACAAAGAATCTTGGCATTGTACTCTAAAAACTTAAGTCTAAGAACTGAAAACATTTATTGAGGTAACATCCCAAATTGCTAAACAAAGAGCCGTTCATTATTAGAGCTTTTTTAAAATTATTATTCTGTAACTCAAATATTACAGCAAAAAAAAGATCCATTCAATCGGTATCAAACCTCTTCAATCTCACATGTCTCTGACACATCCCAGCCAACACTGACTGACATCTTCCTCCCTTGGCAGATGCAGTGGCTGAGGTGTCCAGCCCTGTGGGTTCGGAAGATGATGCCTTGGTGCAGCTGAAGCTCCAGCCAGAGGGGGGCGACCTGTTCCCCTGCGGCTGTGACCCCACGGAAGAGCTCAGCCCCAGCTCCTCCAATGACACCCCGGCCCCTGAGAGAGTCTGCCAGCCCTGCAACCTGGGCTCTCTCCCCCTGGAGCAGGGGGTGGTGGAGGAAGAGGAGGAGGAGGAGGAGGCCAGCTCTGTAGAGGACGCTGCTGTACCTGAAGAGGATGCAGTGATTGAGGAGGAGGAAGGCGAGTCCTCTCAGGAGGAAACTGTGGAGGAGGAGGTCGCCGCTCAAGAAGTGGAGGTGGCTGAGGCTGAAGCTGTTGAGGAGGAGACAGGAGAGGTAGAGGAGTTGGTAGGCGAGGACGCCGCCGAGGAAGTCTCTGATGAGGAAACGGCGGAGGAAGAGGAGACTGCTGACGCAGAGGAGGCTGCTGAGGAAGAGGAAGCCGTAACGGAAGAGTCAGCCCCGGAGGAGGAGCCTGTAGAGGAAATAGAGGAGGAGGAAGCTGCAGAGCCAGCAGGTGAAGAGGCAGTGGAAGAGCCCGTTGCTGAAGAGGAGGCAGCTGAGGCAGTAGAGGTGGAGGCAGAGGCAGAAGAGGCAGCTGAGGCAGTAGAAGTGGAGGCAGAGGCAGAAGCGGCAGTAGAGGCAGTAGAAGAAACCGTGGAGGTGCCTGAAGTTCCTGAAGAAGCTGAAGAGGAAAACACAGCTGAAGAAGCAGAACTGGAAGCAGAGGAATCAGTACCAGAACCAGAACCAGAAGAGGTAGTCCCA
>NC_137920.1:35449348-35549348 GCF_963457725.1 Sprattus sprattus
TGTGGACACACCCGGCGTCATTGAGAATCGCAAGCAGCAAGAGAGAGGTGGGGAGGGGATAACTTGATACATATATATTTCAACTTACTATTTTATATTTGAACACACACACACAGAGTCTAAAAACAGAGAGGGTCCCAGGCAATAACTCAATTCAGTATTAATAGACTGTTGGAAGACATAGCAGGCCTGTAAATAAACTTGCTGTGGCTGTTTTAATTAGCGACAAAAAGTCTGAAGTGTAAATGCTAGTAAACAGAGTTCTCCCTCATCATAATTATGCTTCAGACACTAAATTATTATACTGCATGACCTTTCGAGGTTTGTGTATGAAGGGTATGTGACAGATCTGGCTTCTGTTTGAGGCCTCCTTTCCTCTAGCACAAGTCATTTAATATCTTTCTTCCCTCTACCCCAACCCCCTTCAGGCTACCCTTACAATGAAGTGTGCCAGTGGTTCATCGACCGCGCTGACCTGATCTTCCTGGTGTTCGACCCCACCAAGCTGGACGTGGGCCTGGAGCTGGAGATGCTCTTCCGTCAGATGAAGGGCCGGGAGTCCCAGATCCGCCTCATCCTCAACAAGGCCGACAGCCTCTCCACGCAGAACCTCATGCGCGTCTACGGCGCCCTCTTCTGGAGCATGGCGCCGCTCATCAACGTCACCGAACCGCCGCGTGTCTACGTCAGCTCCTTCTGGGACCAGGACTACTCAACCGACACGAGCCGCGAGCTGTTCCGCCGCGAGGAGGTCTCCCTGATGGAGGACCTGAACCAGGTGATCGAGAACCAGCTGGAGAACAAGATCGCCTTCATCCGCCAGCACGCCATCCGGGTACGCGTGCACGCCCTGCTGGTCGACCGCTACCTGCAGGCCTACTACGACAAGCTGGGCTGGTTCAGCGACCCGCACGAGGTCTTCAACGACATCGTCAACGACCCCGACAAATACTATATCTTCAAGGGCGTCCTGGCCAAGACCAACGTGAGCAAGTTTGACCTGCCCGACCCCGAGCTGTACCGCGACTTCTTCGGCGTGACCCCACCGAGCAACTTCAAGCAGCTGGCGCAGCACTGCAGCTGGATGGGCGGCTGCCTGATGGAGAAGATCGAGAGGGCCATCACCGACGACCTCCCGGCCCTGCTCAGCAGCCTGGCCGACAAGAAGGAGGCAGCCCAGGGGGCGGCGGCGGGATCCAAGGGGGGGTCAGAAGAGACGGAGAAGCCCAAGAACCGCTGGCGAAAGCAATGAGTTAAGCTGGATGGGTGATGGAGAGATGGGGGGTGGAGAGATGAGGGGTGGGGGGGATGGGGGAAGGGGTGAAGAACAAGAGAGGAGAGAGTGATTCGTTGATTGAGGACTGATGGCCCTGCACCAAGCTAATTCATTAATGAATGTATGAAATGCATGTTAAAAAAAACCGAATAAATGTGTGTGCATAGTTGGACTGATGTATAGATAAAGGGATGGATGGCTCTATGCTATGCGTGAATGGAATGATATCTGGGTGCTCATGCTGAGGGGAATGAAGGAGAGGAGAGGGGTTGGGGGGTGGGTGAAGCCCAGGATGGTACAAAGCTATGATTTTGTAGATGTTCATCTCAAGAGAAATATGGGGGAAAAAGATGTGACATAAAACAGAGACTGTCAGCGATTACGATCAACTGTGTTGTGTGTTCACACGATGAGAAGTCATTGTGGTTTTTGTTTTTTGTTTGGGTATTTCTCTTTTATTTATTTCCGTTTTACAGTTAGACATGGCACATCAGCCGATGCACTAGTCTAAACATTTCAGGACATTCTTCCTAAACCGTTTTTTTCCTTGATACAACTGTCTTGTTAATACACATTTGTACTGATTCTTTGGATTAGAGAACCTGTGGGTCTGCATGATATCAGCTTATTTTATGACATTAAAGTTATTTTATTTCCTTGTAGAGTGACATCATGTTTGTTTTAACGCAAGTTGATTAGAATGAATGGATAAACTGTTGGTTTGGATGGATGGATAAATAGATAGATAGATGGATGAATGGATAAATGGTTGGGGTGGATGGATGGATAAATAGATGGATGGATGAACGGATGTATTTTTATGATGTTTTTTCCCCTCACTGGTGAATGCAAGTGCTACCAACAAGATGGATGACCAACAAGAACAATTAATTTGGATTAATTACATTTATTTCCCAGTTTGTATCAGTATTTGTATCATCACACTTTACACTTTAAATACATCCTAGAGGTGTTTACACTAGTTACACATTCTGCATATACACTTACTACTGTTAACCAAAGTGTCCAGAATGTGTTTAGTCCCAGTCTTTCTAAAGAGCCCCACACATTCAGTATTACCTTCTCAAATTATTAAAATCTCCTTCAAACTCAGCTACGGGTCTGAGAATGAAACCTATGGTCACGTGACCTTGAAGAGAACGAGAAGACTATCCTCAAAACGCAAACGTTTTTCTTTGGAGTGTTTAAATGTTTGTTATTTTAGGTGCAGTGTCTGACCACCAGGTGGAGCTCTAACTCACTCTGAAAATGACTCAGAGGCAAAGCCCTGTCTGGGGCAGTCGCCTTGGTGCACATTTGAGCACTGTTGATTTTTCTTTCAAGGCCATTTTAAACAACCTTGTGTTTGTTTGCTTTAAAGAAACTAAACAAAAGATGGCCTCCGACAATAATTGTTACTACAATGACTAAGCTAGGCATGCAAACTGACGATACAAACCCCCTAAATTTATTCTCAGTTACTCTTGTGTTAGAAAAGCATTCAGTCATAGTTTAAAAACTTAATCTAAAACCAACTGATGTTTAATCTATATGTACAGGGCCGGAGTGGGGTCACTTTTCAGCCCGGGAATTTCAGGCCCAAGACCGGCCCACTTTTTCCATGGTAGTGGAAATTGGATAAATGAAGCCACAGTTCAGCTCTTACTATCCTGTAGTTTTTTTTTTTTATTAATACCATGGTTCAACAAATAATGTAAAGGTTAAATAATAATCCATTCAAGCTAAGAAGTTAATGAAAAATATTTCACAATTCCACAAGGATAGGTTGATAAATTAACAAAAGCAGAAATAAATGAATAAAGCATTTGAAACATATCCAACTCTTCAACAAGGAGGCATATTGAACTAATGTTTACAGTTCAACTCACAGTACAGTATAGTTACATTGCGAATAGCACCAACAGCATCTACACTACAGCATCAGTAACCACCTGAGCAATGCACTGGTTTCAGCCACTTTATCTACTGTATAACTGTGTCGTTGCTTATAGACATGAGGATTTCCTTCTCTGTGCACATTAACATGAAAGCCTCCAAGTTGTCCGGACTCAATGAGCTTCGTAGCCTATTCTTCACAAATGTTAAGGTTGAGAAGCTTCTCTCACTTGAAATCTGTGTGATGGACAAAGTCAACAGAAACTTTGTCCAAAGCTAACCCAATGACATGATAAGCATCTGTGAGGAGGTTGTACTGTGAGAGTATTACGTGGACAAAAAATGGCACAGTTTTGCAGGAGGAACAGGTCCTGCTTTCAAGCTCCATCTCTGATTCTTCCATATATGGTAGTCCGCCACTATCCTCCTGACTTTCCTGTGCCACCTCACTACATGCCCTGATAGTATAACCTTCAAGAAAGGACCTTTTCAGTCTCTCCCAATGGTATGCCAAGCTAGACAGCTCAGTTTGTAATGTGCTAACAGTAGCTCTGTCATCTAACGTAAGCAGACATTTGCTGATTTCCTGGAGTGCTGAGTTAGGGAGCCCATTTATCTTTATTTCAGGAAAGTTTTTAGTTTTTTCTGAAATCCTCCTATCCATGCTACCTGCCACAGTGTCCAGAACAACATTATGGACATTCACCTCAAAGGCAGCATCAGATGAGGCTACTGGTTCATCATCTAAAATCTCTCCTGGCATTCTTTTCTTTCATCAAGTACTGTCATATACTGCTCTTTCTTACATTAAATACCTTGAATTCATATGGTTTACTATGTTATCGAATTCATATGGTTTACTCTGTTATCCTCTCTACCTGTACGTGTAATCATGGCCTCCTCATTGCAAATTTCGGGCTCATCATTTTTAGCAGGAGTCATTTTACTGCATACACAGATCAAGTTTGAGTTTTTGCATAATATTTGCGAATCTATGGATCGCCATATATTGGGTCTAAAAAGGCTAATTTAATATTTTGCTTGCGAATAGGTTGACAATGCTGCTGCAACGATATTAACCAACGCTACAACGTATAGTTACATTGCTTATCATTAGGCCTATGTCTCTCTTTACCAGTTGCCACTTGTGTTTGTCCTCTTGGAAATAAATCGGTAAGGGCAGCATTTGGCAGCATCCTCCTCCAAAGACTTTCTTTTTTTCAGCCCCTCCTGGCCTTTACCTCCCATCCATCCTCCCTGCCTCGTATCGTTGCGGTAGGGCCGGCCCAGCCTATCTGAGAAAACTTTTTTGGAAAAGACGTGCTATGGACCCAACCAACTATTCGGGAGGGGAGAACTTCCTCGCATGGTAAAACCCATGCAGAGGCTGCTGTGTCATAATGCACAACGTGTGTAGCCTACTTTAAGAGAAGATGGACTAACGTGACAAAAATAAATAAATAATAATAATAATAATTACAAATTAAATTCTCGACCGGCCCAGAAGTGAAGCGGCCCATCGGGAATTCTCCCGATTCTCCCGATTACCCACCCCGGGCCTGTATATGTATATATTAGTTCAACATAGCCTTTTATTGACCAATGTAAATTCAGATCACACATTTATGATCTTAATGGATATATAGCATTTAGCAACGGTGGCATTTTACTCAAACACTAGGCTCTGGTGAAGCATAACTGATATACTCCATAGGAAGCTCCACTTTGAAAAAGGCTTTTCCTCGCACAGTTTCAAGACATCTGTGAAATACTGGCACTCTTTGGCTACAGGCCACCCTGTAATGTATCTTACACATCCTGAGGTAACCCTTGCATTTTTCTGCAAGGTGGGCTCTTAGAATTCCTTACAGCAAACTGATAGACTGTCTCGGGGGGTCTGTTCAGACAATGCACTTGCCCGCTAGTATAATAAATTACACCATTACAGGAACTAATTATACAGTTAACAGAGTCACGCTCAGAGGGCTTGGCCCATCTGCCTCCTGCCGGTGGCGGGGGGGGGACGGGGCACGGAGCCAGCTCTGCCGAGAAGGAGCCAGTCTCTCCGAGCCAGGCCTGCTGCAGAGTGGCAAAAACAACAGTGATAGAAACTCACACTCTTTTGGCGTGAGACTTCAGCCACCCCTTTTTTTCAACTGGACGAGACAAGCTTTTTTGTGAATCAAAATAGGACTGATAACAGGAAGTAAAACAAAATCCAATCTGGGGCCTGAATGATTTTGGTTTGCATAAATCTATTTGCATTCACTGAACAAACCATCAGGATGGGGGCGTTTAGTTTTTTTCATTCTTATGGAGACTTGTGGAAAAATGAATTTACTTTACTGAGAATTACTAGACTGAAAGCAAGCTATTATCTAAGCGATCATGAGGTACACACATCATATAAAACTCTCCAACCTTGTCCCACAGGCAAAGTTGACATTCTGCTCTATAATAATGAACCCAGGTTGGAGGTCTGTACCAAATTTTTGGAAATGGAATAGGTCACACCTCAGTAGGTGAGCCGCTGAGACGGAACCAGGAGGTGTTGAGGAATTCCAGAGTTCTATTAGGCCTATCATTTTGCCCAAATACTGACCTGTTGCTAAGGGATCCTTAAATTGCCTCTACTCATGAACATATTGTACAGTGTGTCCTCCTGGCAGGACTTGACTTACTACCACGGCACCCAGTTTGAATGCCCATTCTTTCATATGGTTTACACCAAACAATAACCCGAAACTGAAAGGTAGCAATGACTTTGGCCATTCTTAGTTACAAGAGGATGCATAATTGCTGCCCTGCTGTCCTTTCTGGAGGAAAGAACATCAGGAACAATGTGTATCGGGGAATAGCTTGAGCTGGCTATTTTTAGACTTCCTTCTGATTTTGTGTGTGTGTGTGTATGCAGGTGTGAGCAAATACGGCGCATGAGCCAGCCCTTGTGTATTGTGTGAATGTCTTATCGGACTGAACGAGGCGTGCCATAAGTGTCCTGAAACCTTTGACCGTAATGGAGGTGGTTCTGTATCTGTGTGACTCAGCTCAATATTCTAAAACAATTCTGCACGCAACTCACGTTTCACTCGTGCTTCCCTGATTCCTTAACAAGGGATTGTTACAGGGAAATCCCTGCCATGTGTGCGAAGATATATTTTCAGATTTTAAATAAATCACACAAAATACTCTCATGGCAGTGGTAATTGACTATGTTGTTCCCAGACTTGTCTGCTTTGGTTCATGTTACAATATTGTAGCCTATGCATTCCTTACATGCAGAAAATAATAGGATGACATGTCAAAAAAAGATACATTATGTAAACACACACGGGGAAATCCATCATTCGTTGGAGTAATGTGGGAAAAGGGGAAATCGCCGCCATTTCGGAACCTGCATGCTCTGTGCGCGCCCACTCTCTATCGCTAATGATCCTCCTCTCCGTTCTTTTCGCTTTATTTTTGTTCGCTTGTTTAGCACTGTACTGCAGTACAACGTGCTTCTAGAGTAGTATCCTCACCATCTCAGCTGGTCAGGAAGTTGCGACTCCCTTAAGAAGATGGTGGAAGGGGGAACTGACTCGTCTGCGACTGGTTAGTGCAAGAGTCACCGACGCCGTCAAAACTAATTACGGGTAGGCTGTTCCTCGGGCAGAGCGGAACAGACGCGGTAAGGCCAAGAGAGAGGAATCCTTCATCAAACGGAAGAGGACGCAACACAGCAACACGCAGCGGTACTACACTGCCTGGCGCAAACATGCCAGGGAAAAACAGGACAAACCCCCGACTTTAAGGCGATTGTAAACACAGGACAACACGCCTCCTGGAGCCCTCTATTGTAATTTAATTAGAGGAACCGAATATGGATATGTTTGTTTCCCCTCGTGGGATTTCTAGTCAGAAGGGAACGGACGCGACGGGAAGGGAGGGCGAATAATTATTCTGCACGCCCAACTCCACGAGTTTACAGCCTGCGCTGCCTAACTAAGGGGATTATGGCCTTGGGAAAACTTTCGTTTCTGTGGATACATAAGAGAACATATTGCTGACGTTTTGCGTCATTTTGGACATTCTGAAACCAACACCTTCAGGACTTGGATTCGAATCGTTTTTCTTGGATATTCATACAATCAAATGACCACGACTCTTTTTGGTCAAAATTTACCGGTTAAAAATAACATGTAAGTTATGTTATACTTGCAAGGACATACTTTGCATAAGTATTCATTTCGTATTGTATTATCCGTGTGGTATCATCCCAATACTTTTGTGGCAAGTCTCTCTTGCAGCTTTAAGTGCGAAAGTGCCACTTAATTGCCAGAGGGAGGAAAGTAGATTTCAGTTGCAAATTTTCTAACTACGTCAACTTGTTTTAAAAACGCACCTCGACATCTGGTGAATAGTCTTCCTCTTTGCCATCTGAAACCACAGGGAAAGCATCGGCGGGTATCCGGAATGGGAGTTCAGGAAAGGACGGGGCTCCTCTGTGGGAATAGGCCCGCTTCTTGAACTAGGCTGTAGTGGCTAACGGGCTCTGGTGAATTGCGTGGCCAGAAAAGACAGCCATAATGCCTTACTGTTGCTTTTATTCTTAAGTCAGGGTATTTCGCCCATATCGGAGCTTTTCCCACCCGCATGTTCTCTCTTACAGAGTGGAAATAAGGAATCGGGGGGCAATGCTTTATCCTTCATTATCAGTGTGGCTTGCCATTATGAATCGAATGCTATTTTAAGGAAACTGTTGCTTGTACCCTACGTGAGTATTTGCTCTCTTTAGTCTATAGAGAACTTCGTCGAGATTTTCGATTTCCGTCTAGACTCTTTACAAGTAGCAGAGACCACAATCTATACGAAATAAGAATACGAAAGCTTGAGTCTGGAAAATAAGAACTGTGGATACATAGTATATTCGGGTGAATGTAATGATGAATGGAAGATAAATTTGTCTGTGGTTTCTGACCAATACAGGAGAGTGTTTTACAGGGACAGAGAAAGGCTGTCAGGCGCACTGGCGTCAAAACACTCAGCAAAATCAGCACAGATGATTCTCAATATATGGATTACTGGATATGAGAACAGTCATTTGTCATTTTTGATGTTTGGATGTCAAATAGGATGCTATGCTCCCGAGAGGAAGAGGGGGCAGATGAAATGACCAAAGACGGAGGATTGCTGCCAACCGACGACCAACATTGGACTGTCCAAGGGCTCCAGAACAGTACATAATGGTGGAATCCAAATACCGACGTAGTATTAGGTCGGATAATGAACTCCTCAAGAGTCTGATACGTTCCGTTTCAAGTACGAGTATACTGTGTGCGTAAATAAACGTAATTTCTGCACACCCGCTGGATTGAAATAGAGGGATTATTTGGCATTCGTGTCAGTTATCATTCGGTATATCCTCTCTTTCATCACGCACATTAATAGCTATGTGAGACCGGTTAATATCTGTTCACCAAATCACCACCAACTGTCATTGTTAAGATTTTCCCTCACTTTACGACAAGCAACATGGCCTCTCCGCAGCACCAGCAGCTGCTCCGCCACAACACCGAGGTGAGCTGCGAGTCCAGCGGTGACGGGAGTGTGGCGGTGCGCATTAGCAGTAACAGCCCGCTCAAACAGCAGCAGCAGCAGCAGCAGCATGGCCTCGACACGTCGAATAAGCAAGGTTCTCTCCGCGCTGTCAAAACTGGAGGCTCAAAACCGTGCAAGAATAGTATCTCTTCCAGCGACAGCTCAGGTGAATCCGGCAAGACGAGGACTATAATGAAAAGTCTTCGCAGCCACAGGAAAGTCCCTCAGCTGTTTGAGCGGTCGGCGGCACAGTGCTGGGATCCTAAATTTGACTCGGCCATCTTGGAGGAGGCGTGCCGGGAGCGGTGTTTCCCGCAGACCCAGCGCCGGTTCCGCTACGTGCTCTTCTACCTGGCCACCGCCGCTGTTCTGTGGTGCGTCTATTTCGCCGTCAACGCTGCCCGCTGCAACCCTGCCTCCTTCGTGGTCCCCGCTGCCTCTTTTCTGCTCTTCTGCCTCCTTCTTTTTCTGTTCACCTTCACCAGACCTTACACACTCCTCTACAACCAGGCCTCTCTGCTTCTCATCACTGTGACCTTTGCCATCACACTGGCTCTGCAGCTGCAAACCTCACACTTTGCCAGCCTTCAGAGGCTGACGAGGAGGAACCTAACTGGAGGGGACTCCCCAACATTTGGGCCAGAGGCCGCCTCCCTGCCGGCTACTCCCTGCATATCTCCCGTGGGCACCTTTTCTGTAGGCATGGAGGTGCTCTTGCTGCTCTATAGCGTTCTCCACCTGCGTCTGTACGCGTCCGTTCTGCTGGGCCTCCTCTACTCCGTCCTTTTCGAGGCTCTGGGCTGGCTGCATCTGGTGCCTGTAGGTGGGGGTGAGCTGGAGGAGGTTGGACTCCTGCGGTTGGAGGCGATGGAGAACCTGTGGTGGCTGGCGCCGGCCAAAGTCCTGCTGCACCTGTGCGCCCACCTGATCGGCATCCACCTGTTCATCATGTCGGAGGTGCGCTCGCGCAGCACCTTCCTGAAGGTGGGCCAGGCCATCATGCACGGCAAGGACCTGGAGGTGGAGAAGGCCCTGAAGGAGCGCATGATCCACTCGGTGATGCCGCGGCGCGTGGCCGACGAGCTCATGAAGCAGGGCGACGAGGAGAGCGAGAGCTCCGGCAAGCGCTACTCGTCTGGCAACGCCGGCGCCACCAGCGGTGCCGGCGGTGGTTCGTCCTCGTCGGCGTCGGGCGCCGCCTCCTCCTCCAGCCCCAAGAGCCACAAGCGCAAGAAGGCGTCCATCCCGCGCAGCCAGTTCATCTTCCGCCCGTTCAACATGAAGCGCATGGAGCCTGTCAGCATCCTCTTCGCAGACATCGTGGGCTTCACCAAAATGAGCGCCAACAAGTCGGCGCCGGCGCTCGTGGGCCTGCTCAACGACCTGTTCGGCCGCTTCGATCGCCTGTGCGAGCTGACGTGCTGCGAGAAGATCAGCACGCTGGGCGACTGCTACTACTGCGTGGCCGGCTGCCCCGAGCCACGGTCGGACCACGCATACTGCTGCGTGGAGATGGGGCTGGGCATGATCCAGGCCATCGAGCAGTTCTGCCAGGAGACCAAGGAGACGGTGAACATGCGCGTGGGCGTCCACACGGGCACCGTGCTCTGCGGCATCCTGGGGATGGAGCGCTTCAAGTTCGACGTCTGGTCCAACGACGTCAACCTGGCCAACCTCATGGAGCAGCTGGGCGTGGCCGGGAAGGTGCACCTGTCCGAGGCCACGGCTGGCTTCCTCGACGACCGCTATGAGCAGGAGGATGGAAGGGTGATGGAGCGCATGGGCCAGAACTTTGTGGCAGAGCAGCTGAAAGGTAAGGTTGGGGTTAGAATATTCAGAAACTTATTTTGTAATTGCATTCCATGTGGTAATTTAGGCTGTCATTACATGACATACATACATGTTAGACATTAAATGCAATCTTGTGATGGAGCAGTTCAGTGGTGTGTGGAATTCATAAGAGTGTAAACTTTACTCTGAGGTAGAAAAAAATAGTAAGCTAAAGAAATATTTTTAATTTAACCTGTTAGCTTATTTTCTGATGCATCTGATTTTGTGATCCAGTACAATACAACCATTTGTGTAGGATTGCATTTCTGATTTGGACATGTGCTGCTGCCAGTTGGAAATCTGTGTGGAGCATATTGGAGCAGGCCACGTCAAAATGTACTGTGTGCATTAAAGTGCAGCCTGAACCGTGTAGCCATGATAGATCGGACCAAATTGATAGAATTAGGTTTGTTTCTGAATCTTGTTAGTGTTGGATAGTCTATTCAGGATTGTATTGTACACACACACACACACACACACACACACACACACACACACACGTATTACATTATCTGAATTTTGTGAAATCTTTTGAAACTGGACTAAGTTTCCAGTTACTCCGTAATGCCCCCACTGCATTGTGAGAGCAGCATAGTTGTGGCAGCAGTAGTCAGCGAGCCCATTTTGCTTCTCTGGCCTTTGCAATGGTGTCTGTAGTGTCTATGGTGTCTAGGTGCCAAAGTGTTGGTGGACACTCTGCTGAGTGGAGTTGATAAGAGTCTTTAACAGAGCCTCACACTCACTTTCCTTCTCTCTCTCTCTCACTCACACACACACACACACATACACACACACATACATACTCTAACTCTTTCTTCTCTCTCTATCTCTCTCACACATTCACACTCTCTTTCTCTCTCTCTCACACACACAAACGTACACATACACTAACTCTTTTTTTCGTTCTCTCTCTCTCTCTCTCACTCACACACACACACACACACACACACTCATTTGCAGCTCCGCTCCTCTCTGCTGTGAGCGGTACATGCGCTCAGGCGACCTGTTGGCGCGGCACGCCTGGGAATATCACAGTGGGACTCACTGACCTTTTTTCTGTGACACCGCGGGAAGGCTGGGGATCATGGAATGGGTCCCACGGGGCGGAATGTCTGCAGGTCTTTTCTTCCTGTATTTTTTATCTGCGGTTCGCCTTGAACAATTAGTCTGTCTGTCTGGCAATGCCACTGAGGGGCTTTCTTTAGGTGATATTTTGGTATTTGAGCTATTTCAAATCTCTGGCTTGGCATGCCGCCAGCAACCACGGGCAATTTTCACACACCTTTTGTTGTTTGTGTTTAGGGTAGAACCAAAAAAAACAAGGAGCTTAAAGCGCTTTTAGACTTCAACTGTACAAATTAGCCATCATCAGAAGGAATGTTGTTTTAACCTTGTCATCATTGTTTTGGTAATGTGCTAATTTCACCAACCAAGCTCAGAGAATGAGCCAAGCTATTGGAAATGTCTGATTTGTGATTTCAGTAGTACAGTGTAAATCTTACTCAGCAGCACCTTGGCACAGATTTTTCTCCTTCCCTTTAACTCTCTACCCTTTCCCTCCTTCCCTCCTTTAAGTCCCTCCATCCCCCTCCCTCTTTCCCTCCTTCTATTACTCTCTCCATCCCCCTCTTTCTTTGTCATTTTGTGTCCTCACATTGACCCCATGGTGCAGACATGTCCTGTCTTTGAACCCCACCCCTAATCTCTCGCGCTCTCTCTCTCTCTTTCTCTCTCTCTCTCCCTCTCTGTCTCTCTCATCCAGCGGGCAGTGGCTGGTCGTCAAGGTTTTTTATCACCTTGCCATTGCATCCGGGAGCCCACGTGTCCTTGGCCTCTCTGTAGCGGCTATGGCTTATGCAAGAGCACTATTTACCGCTCTTCTGACTCATGACTCACCCGCACCCTTCTTTACTGTTACTGTAGATATTCCAGGAAGTGACAGACAGACAGACATGCAGGCAGGCAGACACAGGCCGATAGCCTTTCTTTAGACCCTGGTGGTACTCTGTTATCACCTGGTCACACGTGCTGTGTGTGTGTGTCAGTGTGTGTGTCAGCTGGGGTGGTGAGGCACTTCAGATGAGCTCCCCTGGATATGCATGAGCTCTGCTTTAAAGGCAGAGTGTGTGTGTGTGAGTGTGAGGGAGAGGACACACATGTTTATTGACCTTGGGTGGGGGATATTGTTTTGCATGCTCCAAAAAGAGACCTGTAAACACTCTGGCTCTGTCCCAGACAGCGCTGCATTCCGCTGAGCTCCGTGTGGTTGAGCGGTATGCGCGTGTTCACCGTAATTGTCCACTTGGACTCCACCCTAGAAAGCCTACGACTGTGGCCCGGGTCTGGGCAGGAGTCCCAACCCTGTTTACGTGTGTGTGTGTGTGTGTGTGTGTGTGTGTGTGTGTGTGTGTGTGTGTGTGTGTGTGTGTGTGTATCTGAGCTGGCGTCTCCCTCTCTGATCCTCCCCCGTCGGTAGCGATGAGTCACCACTCAGAGGTGCTAAACAGGCAGTGCAGTCCGTCTGGCCAGATCAGGTGCTCTTGCGGCCCACGGCAGAGAAACCTACCACCACCCCCCGCTCGGCGGAGAGCACCATTTTCCCGAGGTGGCAAGTCACATCTCGATGCAGTTATTAGTGCAAAGACACTGAGTGAGCTGGTGGTCCCATCTTTGATTTCTGTGTCTCTCATGACCTGGATTTGAATGGCTTGAGTGGAGGGAATGGACTGGGGGGATGAGGGAGGTATTGTCCTACATCTCCCAGAGTCCTTTGCGAGGAAGAGTGGGCCCGGAGGGGAGAGTTTCAGCTTAGCTTGGCAGTGTTCCTTCCTCGTCCGCTGCTTGCTGCTATCTTTGTCCCTCGCGCTCCAAATCGTTTCCTTCCCATAGCCGCTCATCCCGTTCTTGCTGGGTTTTCTTTCACCTTCTCCCCTCCACACACACACACACACACACACACACACACACACACACACACACACACACACACACACACACACACACACACACACACACACACACACACTCACTCACTTCACCACCGCCTCTCTCCATTTACCCCCACTTTCTTGTGTTTTGGTTTTTCTGTTTTTCCCTTTTTGAACTCTGTGGATTCATTGACTCAGCGAGAGCCTGTCCTGTCAGAGGTTAGATTTAAGGCAGAGGGAGCAGACTAAGGGCCAACGGCTCCGTGTAAAGGATCTCTGTTAGGTATGGGAACACTGCATGTATCTTGGGTTGCCAGATCTAAATGTCTGCACTATCTTTTTATATTACCCTGTTCATCCTATGTGTTTGATTACTGATAGTTGATTTAGACTTTAGGATCAAGGTATCTGTTACAAAGGCTAGACAGGATTAAAATACAGAGGCTTACTATGCTTATTAGGTGTCATATGTTAGTCAGCTTAGCATAGTAAATTAAAGAGCGTGTGTTAGTCAGCTTAAGTGTTACATTCCAAATGCCCACTGCAAATATGGATCAAAATGGGGCGGCTAGACGTTTGTATGCCACCTAATATTAAAGTTAAGGCCATTCTTATCAGTCCCACCAGGATCTTGCAGGGGTTTGTGACATTTTTGCCAAAGTTTATTTTTTTTTTTTGGTGTGGAAATATCGCAGCAATTGTGGGAAATCCTTGAATTTGCATGAACCTGTAAAATCACAAAATCCTTGTAGGTAGGTAGGTGAAGTGTGGCAAGTATACCTCATCATGAGGCTAAGCATGTAGTCGCCATCCAGTCTCACATAAGTAGTGACACATTGTAACCCTCAAAGCTCTATTTCCTCTTTTAGAAATATGCGACACAAGCAGGGTCTGTATAATAATACTTGTTAAACCTTTTGAGGACTTCGGTGAGGAGATACAAATCTCAAGTAGTATGAAAATAAACCCTCCCAGACTGCCATTGGCATGGTGTGACTGTTTGTTTGTAGCCTGGTTACGGTGTGAGATCCAGGATTCCTTTGGGTTATCGTTGAGGTTTGGTACTAGACAATTGTACCACTTAGGCAGAAGTGGTTTTCTGATTGTTTATCTACTCAATTGTGTTTCTTTGCCTCTCTTACTTTTTGTTGTTCTCGCTTCTTGCTTTATTTCCTGAACCGTCTTTTTCTTTGACACACACACACACACACACACACACACACACACACACACACACACACACACACACACACACACACACACAGTGACATGCACACAAAACCAGCTTTGCCCCGGGGCAGTGGTTCTACCCGCCGTAAGGGGAGTCTATTTCTGGCCTCTTCCCTGGAAAGTACCTGGCTGCCGCGCAGGGCCCTGTGGGGAGCCTTCACCCCTCGTGCCAAATAGTGCTCCTCAGGGGAACGGAGCACAGCCTGAGCAGTGAAGGGGCCCTGCCAAACAGTGATCTGTGGGAAGCCGTGGCTGTAGCTAGCTAGCTCTCCGCCATGCTGGGGGATTTGCTTGAAGGCCTCGACTGCACTGAAAGCCGCAGCTGGCTCAGATTGAATGCCATTCCGGTTGGAGTGATGGCATGACACACTCGAGCACTCGTAGTGTGTTGGGCTCATGCTTGGAACAGGCTTTGCAATGTGCTCCAACTGCTGTAATAACTGGTGTGTGTTTGTGTGTGTGTCTGTGTGTGTGTGTGTGTGTGTGTGTGTGTGTGTGTTTCCAAGGAAGGAAGCACACTGCACAGAACATTCGTCCGGTCTTGGAGCGTGTCGATCATTTGTTGTTTTTGCTGTTGTCAGACTGCCTAGACCACAGTAAATCTAAGGCAGTGAACCATCATGTGAATCTAGCTTGCACTTTAAGTGGGTTTGCATGTGTATTTTGTGTACGGCATGTATTTTTCATATATTATTTAAGATTGTGGGAGAGAAATGTGTGTATGTAATCGATTTTGTGTGTCTGTGTGTCTGTGTGTGTGTGTGTGTGTGTGTGTGTGTGTGCGTAATGTTCCACGGTCTGTCCCATGTGGCCGATCCAAATGGCTTCTCCCTACTTCATCCCTTATAATCAACATCAAACTAATCACCTCCGCACAAATAATTAATTATATGAACCTAATTAGATTGGATTCTCCTTCTCTCTCTTTCTCTTTCTTCCTCTCTCGTTTTCCTTTTCTCTTTCTTTCTTTCTCTCTCTCTGTGACCTGGTGATCTCATGATCTGTGCTACTTTACCCAGAAAAATCGGAATTGATATGGCCTAACACCATGACTAAAATATTAAATTTAGTCTATACGGTTATATTTTCCAAAGGAAGGGGGAGTATTTGAATTGAGACGACTGATATCTAAATGAAGTTTAGCCAGTGGTGTTTTTCCTTTCAGTATATTATTTTACAGCTATCTGTAGCTTTTTTCAGAGCTAAGAAGTGTTTTAACATTGTTGGATGGGTCAAGTATTATTTGTCTTAACTATTAGTGGGTCACACAAGGGGCTTGCCTTCAAATAATACTGCAGATGGCTCAACAGTATCAAATGCCAGGATGTTCCAACCGCTATGTTTGATGTCTGCACATGTCTGTTAAGTGTTGAGGCAGTTGAATGTTTAAGTAAGTGGAGCTTTCTTTAAGTGCCTGAACAATGTTATGTCTTTATCATTAATGTTGATGTATCTTAGATTCTGGTGCATTGTCCTTAAATCATGAATTATGTGTTATGAATTATCCTTCTCCTTTTTAAAGAAATTCAGATACGTTTACGGTAGACTTGGGTTTACTTTTTCAAAGACGTTGTTTATCTTTTGGAGTCAAGTACTCCTGACAAAAGAAGGAGCTGTGCCCCTGTTTACATTTTTTGATGGGGCAAGCTAAGATGTTCATCTGAAATAGCGGTAGGTTGGTGGAGGAGAGGCAAACTGTGAATCGGGTCAATCTGTGTAAGGCCTTAGTTTAATAGAACATTACAGTTGAATACTTTGTGTCTTTTGAGGTGAGTACTCTTTCCAAGTCATTGATATTATGGAAATTTTTCATGCAAATGGTTTGTGGCCAATTGATAATAATGGTAGTCTGTGTAACTGGTGATGTGTGTTTTTATGTAGATTATGTAGGTTGTTATGCCCACTGGTCAGCGTGTCTGCTAAATACCAGTCCTTTACCTTTATGTACTGTATGCTCTGGTGCTTCTTTACGACGGTATGGGTGTAAACGGTGTGGGTGTAGTTGAGACGGTGTGGGTGTAGACGGTGTGGGTGTAGTTGATGTGGGTGTAGTTGTGTTCTGGTGCTTCTCTACGACGGTGTGGGTATAGTTGGGGCGGTGTGGGTATAGTTGGGGGGTAGGACTGCATTGTAGCCTTTTAAGGAATCCCTGATCCATGTGAGGGTTCAATAAAGGGGCTTTAAACGTCAAACGTCTCTCGCTCTCCCTTCTGTTCCTCTCTCTCCTTCTCTCTTCTGTCCCTCTCTCTCTCCCTTCCAGCCCATTTGTGTAATTCTGGGCTGAGGGGGAGGCCTGTCGTCAGTAATGAGGCCTGCTGCAGCTTATGAACTCAGCTGCATTTTAATCAGCGCTAACCCCCCAACAGCAGATGAAACGCACAATTTTCTCCCATAAAACAAAAGCCCAAAGTGTTTCGCTTTGCAGTATACATCTGCATGTGGGGGTTCCTGTGTGAGCGAGCGAGAGAGAGAGACTGTGAGACCTGGATGATAAGAGGCCATGGTATCAATAAGAGTTATGTGAAGGTGTGCATATATCTCAGAAGGACCAAATGAAACATCAGTTTGAGAGTGAATGTGAAAAATGAATACAGTGAAAGGTGTATGTGGAAAATGGAAGGCAACATGGCATTTACTATTCAAAGGCATAGCATTGTGTATAGCTCGTCTTGTCAACAAATTATTTACTTAAACACACTGGAATGAAAGTCCAAAAAAAAAAAAATTGACATATTGTATATAGTGTAGAGGAAGCGTTGCTAAATAAAGCAGTAATGAAGGTGTGACATTCTCCCTCACACCTGTAAGACTACAGGACCTGCAGACGGGCAGTAATTACAGGGAATGAGTTTCAGCTGAACCCAGAATAGCAGCGTCACCATCACCTGACACACACACACACAGCAGCTACCCCCCTTTCCTGAGCACAAGAACTCACAATGTGATGAGAACCCTAACCAGCAAGGTTATAATAACTTCACAATATGAGGAAGTAACAAAGAGAATTATTAGGAAAAATCTAGTTTTCCCCTGCACAGAAACACAAACCATACTAATATTACTCCATACTATATACTATTAGACCGCTAGCCTGCTTTTTGCTGCTCCTCATTGTCGAGCACACTGGCACAGGCACCACAAGAGAGGCTTACACAGTTACACTGCACCACCATTTAACCAGTAGTTCTGTGGGGATGTGGCGTGGCCTTGTCTTACGCTCCATTAGTCTGTTAGTACTGTCCACACGCTCATATCTCAACCCCACACATGAACACTGCTACATTGAGCTACTGATAGGGGCTCCTGGTAGAGACAGTATTAGCCAAATGTTTCAGTTTTCTAAGTGGTTGTTGTGCGGGGTTCTCAAAAGGGAAACTGTGGGACTGAGACAGACACAAATAATGTAGTAGGCTGAAGTTTCTAGAACATGAAAAAACAGGGAAAAGGGAAAAATGCATCAAAATGTATTTTGGTATGATATAAATAGTTGTAAAAGTATCATATTAAAAAACAACATACAGCAACCATGACGTGTCAAAATAAACTACTGTATTTAAGAAAAAGATTCAAATATTATAAAATATAATTGCAAGGCAACATGACAATCATTTCACAAACCTTCCCTCTACATAGGCATAACTGAACATTAATTTGACCGCTTTTCTCTGCTTACCAAGGCTCGTTACAAATCTATTTTGAGAAGCACTGTATCAAGATGGGGCGTATCCAAGAAGGCAAACAAACGGACATTAAAGTTCTCATCATCCAATCAGAGAGAGCAAAAAAACTTTGAATGCCTGCTGACCTTTCAGAATTTGACATGTAGATGACCTGGTCTGCACCGTCCTAGCACACACACGTTTAGTCACTCACGTCAGTTTTTGTGGATCAGCTCTCTAAATTTGCCTTCACACTGAATTAGAGAAGACAAATGAGACCTCTGTCTTTCCCTTGCCATGTGTCTTAAACAAGCATGGGCAAAGAGCTCAGCAGACCGTTAGATCTCCCAAAGATGCATACAGATGTGTGCATGATACCTCACCATATATACCGTTTTGGTGGAGAGTATTTTCTGTATTTTTAAAAAGCAGAACACAGAACACTATACTATTTTGACACAAATTACACAACCATTTTTAAGGCCCATCATACAAATTATACTATTAATCCTATTTTGTTCTCCAAATGCATATTTTAAATACATGTGGGCATACTGTGCATAATTTTAAAGATGCACACCGACTAACAATTAGGCGGTAAAGCAATTCTATCTGAAACTATGTTTTTCTATTTAACAATAACTCCAATAACTTGGGAGTAGCCATTCCCTTGTCTTGGAGGTCTCACTTTAGTAGACCTCAATGAGCCAATGGCCTGGCGGGTTCAGCGGGTGCACTGTTCCCTAGCCAACCTGTCCGTCGTGTCTGGGTTGATTTGAGCAGATGTATGTGTGTTAGTTTGGAGATAGACGCCCAGCCCTAATCTATCTGATGGTGTACCCGTGCACACACATTCAGCAGACTAAACAAAGTGGCCCCAGTGAAATGGCAGCCAGTCACAA
Source organism: Sprattus sprattus (assembly GCF_963457725.1). Classification (NCBI taxonomy): domain Eukaryota; kingdom Metazoa; phylum Chordata; class Actinopteri; order Clupeiformes; family Clupeidae; genus Sprattus; species Sprattus sprattus. Next base: position 35,468,649 of record NC_137920.1, read on the forward strand.
TAATATTTTATTTACAATAACTAATACAATAACCAATAACTAATAATATAACTAATAATTCCCGTTATTTACATTGCCTTTATTATGTTTAAGGCACTGGGCACTCCGTACATTCCAAGTCTTGATTAGACAGACACATTTTCTCTTGTATCTCCTGACAGTAAGTATATATCAGAAATGGCGACATTTGTTTTGCCATGATTGTGGGTTTAACCCGATGTCTTTGGTATTTGTTGTCCTGTCTCATCTGTTTGTGTTGGAGTGATTTGTGTCCCAGTTAGTCACATTCCTAACTGCCAGGCCATTTACTTACTGTTCTCACTGTGACAGGTTGGGCCTGTCTTTCCAGGACTCACAGCCTTAAACGGTTTGTTTGCACACTGGTGTGTGTGTGTGTGTGTGTGTGTGTGTGTGTGTGTGTGTGGTAGTTTGTGTGTTTGTGTATGGAGGTATTAAGACATCCTTGATGAGTAATAGAAACTGAGATTTGAAACCTAGATGTCCTGGTCTCGAGCTGTTCCGTGTACCACAGCAGAAAGGGAATCAAGTCTTGCTGTCAAGTCTTTCCATAAGCCAAAAAAAAGATGAAAAGAATTAGCATGATTTGGCTAATTGTGTCTTAAGTGGAGGGTTTTAGTGAGTACATATAATCCCATCAACTGATTTTCTTCAGGAACGACTCGTCAGTGATAAAGAATGCATGATGCTGTTACATAATTTGTGGTCACATTAAGTTCTCTTGCCATTAGTTCAATTTCCAAGAAAACATTTTGGTTGCCGAATATGTAATCTCTGGTGCACACACTGTGGCAATGGTGGATCAGGCAACCACACACATACACACACACATACACATAAAAACACCCAAACACTTTGGTTAACTTCTAAAAATGCCTTCGCCATGCTGACTGATGATGTCATCCCTGCCTCTTTTGGTGATTTCTTTGCTTATTTATTTTTTGTGCGGTGATGGGGTGTGGGTGTTTGGATGGTTGGATGGATGGATGGATGGGATTTGGAGAACAGAAAGCTACACAGCAAGGCTTGTCCAACAACTAAGACAGCGTAGCAATGAAGTCTCCAAAAATGAAAGTGACCGTCAGCATATTTCTCCTCTCCCAAATTATATTCGACTTTCCATGACCTTTCTGTGTCTGAGAGCATGGATACTTTAGTGAAGGAGTGTTCTCCTCCACTCTGTGTGTGTGTGTGTGTGTGTGTGTGTGTGTTGACTTAGCTGGAAGGAAGTACGTTGCTTGATCGTGGAGGACAGGCGGGGCCTAAGGAGTCAAGAGGTCGCATCACGGCTCACATGATTGGCTCTCCCGCTCTGTGGTTGGTGAGGTCAGGGGTTTCTGTCTCTGCGTGGAGCGGACGCAGCTTCCAGCACACGGCCCACAAACCAGCTGCTCTGATTCCCACAGCAGGGCTGGTGCTGCTGTTCTGTGCTCTAGAACCACTGGCAGAGCTGGCCTTCTATGACTAACAGTGCTGAAGGGGGGTGTGTGTGTGTGTGTGTGTGGGTGGGTGTGTGGGTGTGACAGAGTGAGCGAGAGACTAGATGTGTGCCTGTGTACTCACATACACTGTATGTATGTGTTTGGAATGTGTGGTGTGTGTGTGAGAGAGACTTTGTATTTGTCGTGTTTGTGTATACGTGGTTGTGTGTGTGTATGTGTGTGTGTGTGTGTGTGTGGCAGCTGCTTAAAGACTGCACTGTGGGATAGTTGTGTGCTAAATGACTGCTGAATTAAACATGCGCTGCGCTGCATGGGAGCCCTACTGAAATAAGCATGAGCTTCAGGCGCCCAGATTTATCTGTGTGTGTGTGTGTGTGTGTGTGCGTGTGTGTGTGCCTCTATGTGTGTGTCTGTGTCTGTGTGTGTCAGTGTGTGTGTGGCAGTAGGAGCTTGCACTCAGCACTCCCATGCTCCTAAACTGTGAACTGGTCTGGACCGTCCATTTCTCCCTTGACAGAGGGACCACACACACACAAATACACACAAACACACGTACCTCTCTATAGACAACACTTTGCAATTCCTCCAGACTTGTTCTTGAATCAGACAGAATCTGGCATAGTATTCTCAGAGCATTCTAGTGTTCTTCCAGAGTGCCACAGTCTTACAGTTGTCTCAAACCTCAGCAATCTTTGACTGACAAATTCAAAGTTGTATATCTGAGTGCAATTCATATTTAAGGCAACAGTATGCAGATATTTACAATTTCTCGTTTTTGTAGGTGACTTTTGTTTGTATCATCCTTACATGAATTTTTGATGGTAGATGGTACAAAAATATGTCAGTTAGCAAGCTAGCTGACTTTGAACTGTTTTTGGTGTTTGCAAGGCTTTTAGCTTGTTAGCTCTCTAATTTTACACAAAACTCTTTACTGAAGTTCAGACATTTCGTTTTCCACACAGCAAAATAAATTAGTTAGACCCTAATACAAATATCTATTCTATTCGATAGCTTCCTCTTAGAAGAAGAAAACTAAAAATAATGCAAATCTAATATGTTCAAGTTATTTTGAAGCGATTTTGAAGTGTCATGTAACCCATATTTATGTATCCGATAAGAACAGTAGAGGTACAGATGTCTTTAAATACCAGAGGACCGAATGCTTGTTTCCCTGCTGCTGCCTTAGGTGATCATTGCACTTTGACATCTGTCAATTCTGATCCAGTAGCAGATGAAAGCATTTTTTTCCTTACAATGGAGATCATAGGGATGAGGTAAGCTTTGGGGGGCTCTTCCACTCCCTCGTGTGTGTGTGTGTGTGTGTGTGTGTGTGTGTGTGTGTGTGTGTGTAGTGAGTCTCTCACACACACACACACACACAAAGGAAAGCTGTGCATTATTGTGGAGTGGTGCTGTACATCTGGGGAATAACTCATGTCAATAACAACCTGTGAAAAGCTATAAACGGTCCACTGCTCCGTACACTCGGACACGGCTTAGGGTGTGTTTGCGAATGAACACACCTGGGCACAAGTCTGTGTTGACACAGTGCACGCTACTTGACACAGCCATATGAAAACGGATATTACTGTTGTGTGTGTGTTCAAACAGCGGATGAATTAGTGTGTTTCAGCAAACATCTTCCATTTTCTCCATTCCTTGCCCTGTATGATCCTCTTCTCTGTGTGGAGATTATACATATGCCGGTATATACCCCTCAAAAACATAGATGACCACCTTGTGTAATGTGTCAGTTGATGGTCCGGTTGTTGTCAGGGCCTCAGTGTTGTGTGTTGCCTGAGTGGAGGTGTGGCTGTGTCTGTTTGAGATGGGCAGCAGTAGCCCTCTGGTGATGCTTCTAATGGGGACTGTGTTTTCTCTCTGGGTGCAGACGGGCGGAAGAGTCCATCTCTGGGTGCAGACGGGCGGAAGAGTCCATCTCTGCGTGTCCCCTCTGGACTGGTGTTTCTCTGCTAGTAATATTGTGTGTGTGTGTGTGTGTGTGTGTGTGTGTGTGTGTGTGTGTGTGTGTGTGTGTGTGCGCGCCTGGAAAGAAGGGGCGAAATATTGGAGATTGTGTAACAGGGCATGTGTGTGTGTGTGTGTGTGTGTGTGTGTGTGTGTGCGTGTGTGTGTGTATGTGTGTGTGTGTGTGTGTGTGCTCCCTCTTACGCAGTCCGGGCCGCTATGACGCAGCTCCCTTGATCCCTCTGCGTCACCCTATGTCTCCGAACATCTACGGCCTGACCGAGTGAGTAAGTGAGCGAGGAGAGGGAGAGAAAGAAGGGAAAACAGAGGCAAATGGGAATAAAGAGAGAGAGAGAGAGAGGGAGGGAAATAGTGAAAGAATGTGGGGGCTCCCTGGCCATTGTCAGCTGATATGTATACACAGAAGGTCTGGCTTAGGCAGCACTGTGAAGAGAAGGAAATGGGGGAAGGAGAGGAGGAGAAAAAAAAAATGATGGTGTGAGGGTGGTGGTGGGGTGGTCAGAGCCTCTCTCTCTCCCCCCTATCTCGCTCTCCCTCTCTCCCTCTCCCTCTCTCTTTCTCTCTTTCTTTCTCTGTCTCTCTGCCTCTCTCTCTCTCTCTCTCTCTCTAGCTCTCTCTAGCTCTCTCTCTCTCTGCCTCATCCCTGTGCCCTAATAAGGAAGGATCGGCAGCCACACGGGACGAGCTTTAGAGTCTAGGGGGGTTGGGCAGGAGGGGTGGGGGTGGGGGTGGGGGTTCGGGGGCAAGAGAAAAAGTCAGAGATAGAGTAAGAGAGAGAGAGAGGGTGTGAGAGAAGAAGAAGAAGAAAGAAAGAAAGAAAGAAAGAGAGAGAGATAGTAAGAGAGATGCTATGAAAACACTCACACAGACCAAGAGAAACAACAGGGATTGAGGGGGAGCAGAGGGTAAGAGAGAGCGGGAAAAGCTTGCGTGAGAGGCATCAGTATGGTTGTATACAGACAGACTCAGTAGCAGCTCCATAAAGAGACGTGGTGGTGGTGGTGGTGGTGTGTGTGTGTGTGTGTGTGTGTGTGTGTGTGTGTGTGTGTCTGTTTGTCTGTGTGTCTGTGTGTGTGTCTGTGTGTCTGTGTGTGTGTGTGTCCTCGGTGTGTGAAGGAGAGTTGAACCCGTTGACTCTGTCTCCTCCGATGTTTGATTATTTTCCATCATCAAGGATTTCACAATTTCAGCATAGATTCATTTTAGAATTAAACGTGTATTTCAGAAAATAATTGAGCGGTTTAAAAGTGAATTAGGGGAAAAAGTGAACTTTGGAACACTCCTCGCACAAGATGTCTCTGTGCAGCCTTCCCAGTCTGTCTTGGGGGATGACTCAATGACAACATGAGCCAGGCACTCTGCTCTGCTCTACTCTACTCTGCGCCAACTTTGAAGACGGTAGCCATTACCACCTCTTGGTCCCGGTAGTTTGTAATCCTTAAAAATGATTAAATCACACTCTACTTGAAAATGAGCACTGCACGTCCCCACGTAGTTTTAGCTTTAGCGGTCCAAGCTCCTCTCTGCGGTTGTCGGGCAGAGCAGAAACCCTGGCCTGCTAGCCATCTAGCCATCTGAACACTTAGCTGATGAGCCACAGGCTAGCAACTAAAGATCATTGAAATAGACTGTCACTGCAGAATTAGACTACATAATTAGACTACATAGCTAATTAATTACTAGCGGAATGTTTTTGAGTTTTCTTAATCTGGTTTGACCATACTGCAATGTCTGGGCTGAGTCAGGAAAACAACAGATGAGTGATTAATTATGGTTCAGATAAACCCGTGAACACTGACCAACCTCTGTGGGGTCAGAATGACCAAACAGACATGTCTGGATTAAAACAATTATTTGTTTCTGGAATTTCATAGGGGATAGACTGTTGCAACATTTTCCAAAGGCTTAGTGAGTTTATCTCTGAGCTTATGTCATACTAGCAACAGTTGACGCTATAAATAAATCAACCTTAATCTAAGATGGAATGTAGGTATTAGAAATCATTCTTAATTCTGGTCGTCGACGAATCTTCAGGCATATGTTAGTTTGTGGATAATTCTGAAAGCTCGGCACTGAAAATTTAGAGCCTAGCCATTGTTGTTCACCGACTGTCGGACTTCAAGGTTGGGTGAGGCCATCTTGGTCATGTGACTAACGCGGGGGCCATATGTGACCAAAACTAGGGGCCAGAGGTCATGTGACAGGAAGTGGTTAAGCTTGGGGAAGGGATTCCAGTGAATTCGTATGTTTCTCTCCCTCGATCTGGCCACAGGGAAGGCCTGCAACATTAATAATGCCATACTGACGGGAACCACCACGCCATGCAAGAGGGCGAAGGGTCAGACAGCTGGGAACAGGGCCTCCAAGCTATGTCCTGTGTGAGAAATCTGTGCTTTGGCATTTTAAATGTATGAATGGAATTAGCTGGAACTCTTCTTAGTTGTGGTGGTTTGTGAATCCATATGTTGTTTAAGGCCAGGGCAAACATGAACCGCCCCCCTGCTTCATAGCTCGGTTATATGATCTCATAAGTGCTGAACTTTGACCCCCACAAATTCTTGGAAGTTGGCAGCCTGTCATTGCTGCTCAGTTCCCCTGAGACGGCTATGCAGGGAGGGTGGAAGCAAGAGGGAGATGGAGGGAGGGGAGGGGAGTGGAGGGGGGAGAGAGAGACGGGGAGAGACAGGAAAAAAGAAAGGATGGGATTCATTCCGAACACAGGCTTTGGATGTACATGTGAAATGTCACAGGGAGCTCTGGCAGAGGGTGACTGAGGCCAAGCAACAAGGAATGCCCCCCTCCTTCTCTCTCTCACTCACTCACTTACAGTCAGTTTCTCACTCTGTCTCTTTCTCTGTGTGTGTTGCATTATCTCTCCTTCTGTCTTGTCTATACCTACGGCTGTATGAAGGGCACCAGGCTTACCCTACCCTAGTGAGAGGAAAAATAAATAATTTTAGCAGGGTGGGTGGGTTGGGATGGGTTGAGGGGTGAAAGGAGTCAGTGCCTACAAAAAGCCCTGCCTTAAATTCATGGTGGTTTCCATGGCAACTCGTGAAACCAGACGACTCCGGATACAGCAGGGGACCGTGGTGCATTGTGGGTACGCTGCTCAGGGCACCATACTGCCTCTTCAGTTGTTGTTTTTTTTTCGTGCGTGTTCCTCTTATGTCCTGGTGTGCGTGCATCGGAGTCAAGTGTGTTGTCTTCCCCTCCGCCACCACCCCCCCCCCCCCCCCCCCCCCCTCTCCACCCCCCACTGCCTCCTTCCCACCTTTCGCCCTTCTCTCTGTTTGTCTCGCTGTCGTGGTTTATAGTGGCTGGTAAATATTTAATCCTAACAGTTAATATTTTAAAGTCTTGTCAGGTGGATGTGGTGTCTTAAGGCTTGCACTTTTTTTTCTTTTCTTGTCGAGGGCACAGGACACGGTTCTGAAACAAACCGTCACACTTTACACACATACACACACACACAAAGATTCTTATCTCACACCCACTCATACATACAGACTCACACACACACACACTGTCTCAGATACATACTCTCACACATACACACACACACACACACACACACACAGATTATTTATCTCACACATACAGACTCGCACACACTCTCAGATACACACTCTCTCTCACACACACACACACACACTGTCTCAGATACACACTCTCTCACGGACACACACACACACACACACACACACACACACACACACACACACTGTACTTTCCCATCTCAGGGCTCTTCCTCCAGTGTACTCAGTCTGTGCTTTATGTCTTGGCATTGATGAATGGCAGCTAGACTGGGAGTCATGGCTGCTCTTTAGTGTTGCCTATCAGGAGGATCTCTCTGTCTCTCTCTCTCTCTTTGTCTCTTACTCACACACACACACACACACACACACACACACACAGAGACACACACCAGGGAGGATCTCTGTAGATTCAATATTTCTGTCTGTCCTCTTTCTCTATGGCTTTATCTCTCCCTATCTCTATGTCTGTTTCTCTTTGTTCTCTCACCATTTTCCATTATTTTTCTCTCTCTCTCTCTCTCTCAAGGACACAATAACCAAGAGAGGGAATGAGAGCAGAGTTGCAGAGTTCAGCTGTATTATGCTCTGTGTTAGTTTGTGTGTGTGTGTGTGTGGGTGGGTGTTTAGCATTGTAATCATCTTTTTTATTTTTTTGCACCTGAGGAACAATAGTGAGCAGCTGTCCAGATTGCGGGGTACGAAGAGTGCGAGAGAAACAATCTCATTGTTTTTGCCCGGCCTGCATTGGTCATGATGCGGCCTTGCCCCGCTCACAGCAAGCGCACGCCTCTGGAGTGGCACTGAGTGGGCAACAAAGGGGTATGTGTGTGTGTGTGTGTGTGTGTGTGTGTGTGTGGGGGGGGTAATGCCCGCTGCCCAGCGGGAGAGCATGCTGGGTCAGGGACGATTGCTGTGATTGCAGGGACGAGGAGACATGAGGTTCTGCACCTTCTCTGGTGATACTGTCCAGCTGGAGAACTGGGAGCTGTTTTTTTTTGAGGTACAGTTTAGTGGTATTTTATGGTCATGGCACAGGTAATCTGGACAGCCAATGTGATGGAAGCACATGGAAGCGTACAGGCGAAATTAATGAATGTGTGGTGTCCTCAGCCGAACTGGTGCTGCGGAAGGCCTTGCTAAGTGTTTCAGCAGCCGGACGAGCGGGACCAGTGGGGATGTTCCTCAGGACCTCAGCAGCACTGACCTGTCCATGCTCATCCTCCCCCCTCCCCCCTCCTCTACTGTCCTCTCATCTCCTCTCTCCTCCCCTTCCCTCTCATCTCATCTCATCTCCTCTCTCCTCCACCTTCCCTCTCATCTCATCTCCTCTCTCCTCCCCTTCCTTTTCATCTCATCTCATCTCCTCTCTCCTTCCCTCCCCTTCCCTCTCATCTCATCTCCTCTCTCCTCCCCTTCCCTCTCATCTCATCTCCTCTCTCCTCCCCTTCCCTCTCATCTCATCTCCTCTCTCCTCCCCTTCCTTCTCATCTCATCTCCTCTCTCCTCCCCTTCCCACTCATCCTCATACTTACCCTGATCATAGCTCCTGCTAGCTTATTGTATTATCACTAACATATGGTCACAAATTAGGAGGAGTCTACTAGGAGATCTAAAAATGATGCACTGAATCATTTTATCAGACACTCCCCTCTGTTTGCATGCTGTAAATAGAGGCTACACCTCTCAACAAACTTCAGTATAGAGATTTTCTACGACAGTTGCAACTTGTGTTTTGGGTTGTCTCCTCACAATGTTTTTTCTCAGCCTCTCCTGACATCCTGTACCCTCCACAACTCTCACCGCTGTCTGGGATAAAAGCCATTTTGTTCATCAATGGCGATTGTGCCTCCATCTTGCAGCGGCGGGAAACACCACCACTGTGCAGTGATTCCCAAAAAGGCTCCTCTCAGGCCAGGCCTCTGTAGCTAATGACGATGTTTAGTTACACGTCCTCCGCTGCAGGTGGACCAGTGCTTTCCAAGGCTCTCACAAAGCTGTGTTATTTGTGGTGTCCACTGAGGCTAAATTTGGGACTGTTCCGTGGCAAGGAAGACCGGGTTATCAGATCGCAAACGGCCAGCGAAAAAGGTGTGCCAGTATTTATTTTAGGACAAGGGTTGTGGTTGGAAGATAATGTGGCATCTTACTGCCTCTTTTTACTGAGGCGGAGCAGGTTTGAAGGGCTCATTAGTAACCGGTGAGTCCCCTTGGAGGAAAGAGGGGAATCGGTGTCAAACTTCCAAGGAGCCAAGGAGAGAAACGTTGGCAGAGAAAGAGAGAAGGAGGGGGGGGGGGGGGGGGGGGTTAGGAAGAATGGTCTAATATTATTGTCTTGTGAAAGAGTATTGGCAAGTCATTCTGAATGAATGAATGAATGAAGGAAGGAAGGAACAAGCTAACCAAAGATGAACAATGTACGTTTGTGCCTTAAGAGAAGTGAGAAAAGCTTTGTGACTATGTGTGGAGTGTACCTATAGAGTGTCTGTGTCTGTGTCTGTTTGTTTGCATGAGAGAGAGAGAGAGAGAGAGAGAGAGAGAGAGAGAGAGAGAGAGAGAGAGAGAGAGAGAGAGAGAGAGAGAGAGAGAGAGAGAGAGAGAGAGAGAGAGAGAGAGAGAGAGAGAGAGAGAGAGAGAGAGAGAGAGAGAGAGAGAGAGAGAGAGAGAGAGAGAGAGAGAGAGAGAGAGAGAGAGAGAGAGAGAGAGAGAGAGAGAGAGAGAGAGACTCACTCACTCACTCAAGTGTGCATTGCACCCCAGTGCCTTTTAGCAAACATATGCACTGACGCAGAGGGTGATGAGCTTACACACAAACACACACACTTGTGCTTAGTGCTCCTCTTGGATTACTGACCTGGTTCTATACACACTTGTGTCGAATGATGTGGAACGCACACACACAAACATGCATACAGAGACCCCAGGCATTGTACCGAGGTTGCAGTGAGTCTGTGTGTGTCACTGTGATGCCTATTCATAGCCCTCTCCACTTTAGTAATTTGCTTTCTCCCCTCAGTCTGTCTTCTCCCATATTCTGAAGTATACATGCAAACAAATGCACACACACTTCATTTCATGCAGTGAAACCGTCTAAGCAATACAGAGAGGTGGCGTGTGTGTGTGTGTGTGTGTACACGTCCCCGTCACGTTCACAGGGATGCAACAGGTGCAGGAATTTCCCTAGTAAAAACAGCGGGGCTGCTTAACAGGGATCAGGGATCAGGCAGGGGCCTGTCAAGCATTTGCATGGGTCTAATCAGTGGATCCCAGTCAGTCATTCGCCCCGGTCGCGCTTCTATGAAAGAGCGAAGGGCACCAGGGTTCCTGGACGGCCAGCTCTCTCTCTGACTCACTACAGCATTCTTTGAAAGAGATTTGCTGTGTAGATCCCCTCACATGGAGGTGGGATTCAGGCTCTTACTGATGCTACTGATGCTGCTGTGGGCAGTGCCATCTCGGTGTGGGCTTGCGCATATTTGAGGTGGGGGGGGAGAGTTCATAGCCATTGTAATGCAAGACACCTTAGGCAGAAGAATTCATAAAGCAGGAGGATGACAGTACATTGAAGTAGCGTTGAGGAGTACTGGTCTATTACTAGTGAGCTAACGACCTAAAAGGCTGAAACATTACAAATACCAACAACAGTTAAGTTGCTTCTGTCAAAAGCTCGCTGGCATGTTAACTAGTGTCTTTTGGCAATATAGTTACCAATATGTTATTGTAACATATATATTTCATCCATATTTGTGGGGAGACCATATACTATCAAAACTATCTGCCCAAAGTGTTGCTTTAAGTTTTGTTAGATGGGAGGGACATTACCCCTGTTTCAAGTCTCTACCACTATGTCGTAGCCCTTGTGAATGCACCCAGAGCAGCCATTATGTGTCCAGATCCTTAATTCGGGACATTTTGTGAATAATTATTATGACTTTTTGTCTTGTCAACAGCACAGTAACTTTTAATCTCGGATATGGTTTACTGTGTGATGTCAATACCACCACAGTCTGCGCAATGAGGATGAGGAAACGGGTCACATGTGGGTTTCCTCTAAATTAATAGTTCCACAGAAGCTGCTGGAGGATGTTCAGTCAGGGTTCATCACCTTGGCCTGGTGTTTCCAAACACATGAAGCGCAACAGGACGCACAGCATTGGTAGCCGACTTAGTCGTGCTATCTGAGTGATGATGTAATCCGGTGGAAAGGGCACCACAAAGAAAGTGAACAGGTTGGATTCGAGGATTTTTAGTAACTGGCAACAACTGATGTAACACGAGTCAAAAAATCTGAAGTCCTTCGTTACAATCAGCATCTGACATCGGCACCGGGATTCCGTGTGGCAAAGTCCAAAATGACAAACGCCTCCCGTGGCCTACTTCTGAACAGGAGACACGGGGTGCAAACAGGAGAGTGGACCGCAGCAGAAGGCCCAGAGGCCTACTCGCTGAACCTTTTAGATTTGGGTCGAATGCTGCTACTTACTGAACCTTTTAGAGGACACACAGGCAAATTTGTGGAAATAGTCCCTTTTGCCTTTTCCTTTGCTATTAAATTAATTCAATTGGGGCTATGGTATTCCATGCCCTGGTTTGAAGGCTGTCAGAAAAAGAGAAAACAGTTTATCCCTTGTTTAGAGTTTTAAGATCGTACTTTTATCAGCTGCCTTAGAAGCATAGCCCAGCACCCCTGTTGTCTGTTACCCATCAGAAATGCTGCCTAGATGCCTTATAACACTGACCATGGAGTAATAATCCATCAGTAAGCTCTCCGTAGCGACGGGCCCGGTGTTTTCCACCATGTTAGCCTTTCAGTCGAGTTGTTTGAACAGTCTGATAATGAGCCTTGACATTCAGCCCCAGCTCTGTATCAACCACTTGTAGTTTATCACCTGCTTGCCGATACGATAGTGTTGGCTTCTGTATTATCAGCAAACATGCTGGTCAAACACGCTGGACCTGCAGGTAGGGGGTCAAGAGTATTGTATAGGTATTGGCAGCGGCTGTGTGTTTAGAACGGGTGGGAGGCTACAAAAGTAAACCACTATTAAAGTCAATACTGACCTAATCTGGGCACCTCTTTGGCGTACATCATAACGTCGATTGGGAGGGCTCGGAGTCCGTCTGGTGCACTTTGCCCCCTAGTGGTTGCTCTTTGACATTGACATCATAACATATTCCCCCCTTGCCTCTTTGCCTCTTCCCATGACTTGCTGTCTGAGGCTGGAAAATGCCTAGTGGCCTACTGACTGTGTGGAGACTGCTAAGCTGTAATTAGCAGAAGGATGTTCTCCCTCGTTTTCAGATGAGCCGTTTGATCATAGTGGTATTAAAAGTTCCCTCCCCAAAGAGTTTCTAGAAAACTCAATCTTTGCTACACTCCATATTCATGTAAATGAAACATTTCCTAAATAGCTGAATTTGAATGCTAGAGAGTCATTATCAAGGAATCGGCATAAAGACGTTCCACATGCATACCTGTCAAGTTAGCATGACTGAAGGTCAGCGTGAGGTCAGTGATTGAAATCTGTGAGCCGCCACACCCACTGCCCACACGCACGCACGCACACACACACACACACACACACACACACACACACCCTCCGCCCACACACACACACACACACACCGCCCTCACACACACACACACACCACCCACACACACATACACACACACACCCACCGCCCACACAAGAACGCAAACATATTGTTACATTTGCACCTTGCTCAGCCTTTCATAAACATGTTTATGTTCGCCCCATAGAGATAAGACGTTATTAAGTGATGAGGGTGTTGAAACAGAGAGACTAGGAAGCTTATAACTGCAATGCAGACATAGTGAGCCGCACAGTGCAAACACAGCTGTCTCTCACTCACACCACACAGCAGTCTATTGGACTTGTAATTGCTATTATATGTTATTTAGTATGAAATTCTGTGAGATCCATGAGATTCAGTGTCACAAACGTGAAATGTTGAAAATCAATGAGTCTCACAGATAAAGCATGAGACCTGACTGGGGTTACTTTAGGATACCTTGCAAATGTCCATGGTTGATGGGCAAAAGAAATACAATATTGAAATGGTCCTTTTAATGTTTGTTACACGTTACATGTTTGTTTAACAGCTCAGCAATTCACATAAAAAGAAAAATCTTCAGTGATCTCTATGCTTGATGCAAATGTTTAAATATTCAATAGATTTTCTCTGTTGCACAAGGATACGGGTTGTGCAAATTTCAACTGTGAAGTACAACAAACTGTGATCATTGATATTGTCATTGTGCCAATTTCTTGCAATGAATATTGTCCCACCTATTTAAAGAGGTTTTGTGCGTGTGTGTGTTTGTGTGTGTGTTTGTGTTGTGGTTATCTGCAGGGATGAAGAGCTACCTGATCTCAGGAAAGAAGGTGGACCCATCTCAGGCCCTGTTAAGCCCCCCACCCAGGGCTCACACCCCTGACCCCACCGCCACTGTCACCGCTGCGGCTGTCGCCGAACCGCGCTCCCATTCACCCACGGTAAGTCATGGTGGAGAGTCAGACTGGTGTAAGTACGGTAACCCACTCAGTCAGTCAAACATCAATCCTCCGTATATCAAGCCTCATTGACATCCCATAACCCTTTAACGTCATTCTCCAACAGAGAGTTACAGGGGACACATCATATGTGTCCATAGAGAGTAAGGCATCGCTCACAAGGTTCCGTCAGAATGCGTTGATCCATTAAGGGCGACAGATCCCCATTCACTTTGAATTTTTGGGTGTCGTCATCCTTTGCCGAACTGAATTGTGGAACTGAATTCAAAGTGAATGGGGATCCATCGCCCTTAACGGATCAACGCATTCCGACGGCAACCGTGTGAGCGCTCTGTTACAGTGGACACATCATGTGTTGTGTTCCCTGCTCCCTTGTATTTCCGTCAGAGTTTTGCAGAATTTGAACCGAGACCGCAGAGACGGCATGCATATGTAACACATCAGAAGAGAGACTAGTGAATTTGTATTGTTGTTGTTGAGGATTGGCTTGGATTAGGGGCAATGCCATGATGCCAGTTGGTTTCGTTCATGACGTGAAGTCCCGTAGTGAGTTCAGAAGGTTTGCGCAGGCTGAACAGAGTGAGCGGGTAAATAAAACCCTTGGCTGAATGTAGCAGGGACACAACATGATCTCCCTTGTAGAAAGCTTCAAATGGATCATTCCGTCTATCCCAACATTCACAATGTCTACCTCTTCAACAAGCATAGCAGTCATCCACAGAGGAACATCTTTGTGCAGTACGTTTTTATTCTCAGGTACAATTATTGCCTTTCACTGATGAGGGAACATAAAGACATAGAGGAGAAGGGAAAAGAGAGACTGGGCCATATTCCTGACTAGCTTGCTTGCCTGCATGTCCAATCCCATGCCACCATTACCCAGGCACGGCTTGTATCGCAGTCCTTCATGTGAGCACCATCTCCCCACTATCCCTGTCTTTCCCCTTCATTTGTCGTGTGTGTGTGTGTGTGTGTGTGTGTGTGTGTGTGTGTGTGTGTGTGTGTGTGTGTGTGTGTGTGTGTGTGTGCGCGCGCGCGCCCTGTGTAATGGTGACTCAGGGGCAGCAGACAGGGGCCGAGGGAACCACACAGAATGGCGGCCAGGAAGACCACAGGCCCAGCCCCAAGGTCAGACACACACCAGAGCATGAGCATACACATTCTCACACACGTTACGGGCCAGCCTGTCCTCTCTCATCAAACCACTTTTTTACCTTGAAGCGCTCGTAAGGCAATGCACCGAACATGGCAGTCAAGCAAAGATTCCGGCACTGGCATAAGCCCACTGTCAGGAAGAGTGTTTTTAATTGTAAATTGGTGAGAAATGGAATTCTCAATCTTTTAAACTACAGAGCCTTAATTAATTTACACAGTGCTGGATTGAATTGACGAATGGACCCAGGTTAGCATGGTTGTCCAGTAGATGTTATTAACAAGTAGTTCAGTAGCATGCCCATCGGATAACATTAACAGTTAGACGAACAGCTATCTCAAAAGCTTGAGTGCTTAAATTAAGCATAGAGGGTTGGCCTCGACTAAGTTAATGTAACATTTAAATATCAATTGATGTTGCGTCACTAATGGTAGCCTAGTTATCTTTTAATTATTTAAATGTTTTCCAAAGAAGCCCACTTTCAAGGCTGACTTGACGTGAGAATCTGTGTATTTTTTGGCATTAGTCAGTGGAATTCTTTTTTTCATGCGTGACACAAGACCATTTGCGCTATTAAATGAAACATAGTTTAATTTCAGAAAATCTGCTCAACAATAAAAGAGCCCAACCACTTGCAGATGATGTTGAGGTGCTTCACAGAGACATTAAACAATCCTGAGAGAAATAATTTTTCTCCCATTACCACACGACAGCAATATGGCATAATGGCAACAAATAAACTGTTTTTACACACAGACACCAATCCACACCCTTGCACCATCTCAGCTTCTGTTGCACAGCACCTAAACACCCAGCAGCTCAACACACCGTGCTTGCACCTCACACATATGTCCACTCCCTGCAGATATGGCATCAGCACCTAACCTTTCACTTATACCCATTACCTCTCCTAACCCCCCCGCGCAGAACCGTACCAGAGATAATGACTTTTACTGTAATATATGTTCCCCTCACAGTTGTTTACTGTATCTTGACAGTAGTACTCTAAAACTATGCAACTACGCTTCTTGAAAACAGGACAAACCTTTGCAAAAAGGTTCAGAAAAGGTTTCAAAATGGGTTTCTCACTGGTGGGTTTTGTTTTTCACGTAAAGAGCGATTCATTGGTAAGATGGGGACTTTGTACACCTGAATCATCATTTCCTTCATACCTGTAAGTTATAAGCCATAAAACCGAGAATTGATGATGAGTGCGGTGTTAGCGGCTGTAAAGGTTTTTTGCTGGAGACGTAAGCGTCCAAGGGTTCTTTTTGAGGAGGGGAAAGTTGAGGTTGCACAGTGGCTGACAAGGGTCTCAGGGCTATTGACTAGCGGGAATACACGCTGTCTAAATCCAGAGCTTCATATCTTTATTACTAGTATCTCAGGAGGAATGTGCTTTCTAGGTTCTCTTCTCTTCCGTGCCTAAGCCGTATCGTTTTCACCCCTTTTTCCATTGCTTCATCTCTCTCAATGTCATATTCTCTCCTCTCTCCTCTGCAAGGTTTTTTTTTGTTTGTTTTCTCTTCACCTCTTTTGTGTTCCAGGTCTCAAAATGGCTGTGTAGGCACAAACAATTTGGCAGCCACTTCATTGTGTCTGCTTAATCATGTTTTGTTGTGTGAGTGTGTGTGTGTGTGTGTGTGTGAGAGAGAGAGTGTGTATTTGTGAGACCGTATGCACTTTAATCTGATGGCCCTCCCTCCCTTCCTTCGTTGGAGATATTTCTCCTCTTTCTTTCTCTCTCTGCTCATTGACTGTATGATTTTCTCAATGACGCCCTGCCTCCTTCTCCCCATTCTGTCGTGAGTCATACACTAGCAAGCCCTTTGTCCTCCACTGTCATGCTTCTCCTGCTCAGTTTTAGTCTCTTACTCATGCTCTTATCTCTCACACTCTTCTTGTCTCTCGCGCTTTCCTTTCCTCTATGTTGCTGTTGTCTCTTGCTCTTTTATGCCATTCATCTTCTCTTTTCTTTCTTCTCTCTCTCTTTCTCGCCCCCTCCCTCTACTCTCTCTCTCTCTCACCCCCTCCCTCTCCTCTCTCTCGCTCTCTCTCGCTCTAGTTCCCTGCAGGCCGCAGCCCAAAGGCTCTAAATGGCCTGCTGAGCTCCCTGAGCCCCCTGACTGAGGAGGTGGTGACGGCCAGCCAGACCTCCCTGTGCGAGATGCTGCAGGAGAAGGACAAGAAGTTGGGCTCGGTGACTGGAGGGGGTGCGGGCGATGGAGGGGGAGGAGGAGGCGGCGGAGACGGTGGCAAAGGGGGAGGAGGAGGAGGAGGAGGGGGAGGAGGGAGATTCATGGGGGGCATGGACCACTCAGCACTTATCCCGCTGCGCTCCAAGAACTTCCGGGAGAGGAGCGACGTGCACTTTGTGGACGTCATCAAGGAAGACAGGTGTGCTGTGGGGAGGAATACAGGACGGTGTCTCACTCTGTGTGTTTGTGTGTGTGTGTCTGTCTGTTTAATTATGTCACGTAAACATGTTCTGAAACACACATGATTTAAATACATTACCAAACAAGGGCAGTGAAAGGGTTCCAAGATGGCCGACCTCCAGATCTCCATCTGGCTTCAGCAAAGCTTATCTGAGTAGTGAGGAGTGTGACATGTTCCATGATCAGCTCTACAGACGAAGGAATGTCACATCATCCACACCAGTCATGCACGTAGTTTGGACGCCTTGTGTAGTGGAGTTCCATGAGTCTGTAGAGCAGGAGTATTAGAGCCTGTGTCTGCTTTACATTGTTTATTGACAGAGCCTTAACTTTATTCATTCCATTTCTTTCTCAGTTTGATGAAAGACTACTTTTTCAAGCCCCCAATCAACAAAGTCAGCCTTAATTTCCTGGAGTCCTCCCTGGAGTCAACCTATAGGAGCAGCTACCAGAAAGAGGTGTGTGTGTGTCTGTGTCTGTGTCTGTGTCTGTGTCTGTGTCTGTGGCTGTGGGCTGGCCTCTCATACATGAACTGTACATGGGATATTGTACGCATGGTATATGTGAATATGAAACAGCCACTTGTGGACCTCTGCTGGTCATACTATAGTATTAACAGGTTTAAGATAATACACTGATGCGTTTATGATGTATTGATAAAACATATGATGTGCTACGTTTTTAGATATTGTCATCTTTCCTGTCTTCATGTGTTTCACTTTTTTCTTTCTGTTCTTCCCTCTCTTCTCTCCCTTCCTCTCTTCTGCCTTCTTTCTTCCCCTCATCTGTCTCCTGTGTCTCCTGTCCATCCCTCCCTCCCTCTCTCCATCCCTCTCTCTTCATCCCTCGCTCCCTCCCCCTCTCTCCATCCCTCCCTCCCTCCCTCTCCATCCATCCCTCTCTCCCTCTCCCTCCATCCCTCTCTCCCTCCCTGTTTCCCTCTCCCAGGTGGAGACCCACGCTCCGGTCCTGACCTTTGCCAGTCCGACCTTCAGCTCCTTCCTGGACGTGCTGCTCTCCTGCGCCGTCTTCCTGGCCCTCACCCTCGCCTGCTTCCTGTACCCGCTGGTCACCGCCCAGACACCACCGGCCACCACGCTTGGCATTGCCACTAGCGCCGCCCTGCTGGAGATCATCTCCCTGGTGCTGTCCATCCGGTGAGACAGAGGGAGATTTCACACACAGCACACTATACAAACACATCTGGGCTGCTGGCCACAGTGGAAGCATTACAGGGTTGGGGGTTGGGGGGGTGTGGAACACTCCTTTGTTAATCTAGGGGTTGAATTGTTGGACACAAGCCCTAGATCAAATTTGTATTATGTTTAAACCTCCTTCATTAGACCAGTTGCTTACACTTCCATATCAATGCATCAGTACACCACATTCAGCAATCAGCTTCTTGGCCTCAAGCCTTATATCCTCAGATTAAAAGAATGGAGGGGAAGAAGGTAGCCCATACAAGTCCTGCATGCCACAATCTAGCCAGCTGTGTCCCAGTTTCAGAGGAGCACCGCCAAAGCCAATGTGCACACAGCTTTTAAAACAGAGTGAGATTGATTGTTGCAAAAGAAACACCAGCGTAGACAACCGTGTAGATGTGAATGCTTTTGTCAAAACTTCAAAAAGTTTGGACATCTCACCAGGCTTCCTACATTACACCAGGAAGTGGTGGAACTCACAAGCTGAGAAGCAATTCTCAGGGAAGCTCACGCTGAGTGTCACGAAAGCTATGCAAACATTTAGTTAGTTGGACCATCAGGACGATTTATGTTTGGTGATGTGACAAAACAAAGAAAGAAATAATGCCTCAGTATGAAACGCAATGTTTGGATGAAAGCAAATACAACATGTTGGAGGGTATACACAAGGTAAAACAAGATGTCGTCCAAATCAAGTTTGTTTTCATTACTCTTGACAATGAAAGTAGGAGAGGAACACCGATATTCATCAGTAGGACAGGCTGAGCACACTCTGAATTTGTTTCCTGATAACTAGTTGACTGTGTTGGATCTGGATGCAATTTCTCTGGCCTCAACTCCTCTGTGTTCTCTCGTTCTGTCGTCTTATCTGTGTTCCGCTGCTCCAGTATGACGTTCTACCTGGACAACGTGCTGAGCTGCACGCAGCGGCTCCTGCGCGTGGTGTCGGGCTGGATCCCGCGGCATATCATCGGGGCGCTGCTCGTCTCACTCCCCGCCATATCTGTTTTCTCCCACCTCACCTTCTGCTTCCACCTGCCCATCGAGGTGAGGTCACGGCTCTGTGTGTGTGTGTGTGTGTGTGTGTGTGTGTGTGTGTGTGTGTGTGTGTGTGTGTGTGTCTCTGGCTGTCCGAGTTAGTGGGCTGAGTCTCCTTTAATGTAGCAGTGAAAGGCTAGTCTAAGAAAGTGATGCTAAGAGGAAATTCTCTGGTATTTCAGGGGCAATTTGACATCAACAGAGCAAACTAAGTCATGTTTCTCTGTGAAATCTGATTATTGCATTTCAGTATACAGTACCACTGATAAATGTCAAACTAGGTTCTGTTTCCATCTGGAAATTAGATTTTGTACTAATCAATAAACATGTATTTCATCTTCTGGTTTGACTGATATTGGATAAGTCATGTCATGTGTCCGTTAAAAAAGTAATTTCATTCTCAATACTTTCAAAGAGCCAATGAGCAGCTCTCTAGTAAGTGTGAATCGGATGAGAGACAGTGAAACAGGCCTTGAAACAGTACAAACATCATGAATCTTTTTAGAGGTCAGTGCTAGATGGGTGGTGTATGCCTGCCTTGTCAAATGGTCAAACTGAACATTATGTATTGTGGCTTTAATCTGCTGAAACATGGTGCCTCTAATGACTCTGAGTCTTACTTGTTGTAGATATCTTGTATCTTTCGCATCTTGAGCATCCATGATTGCTTTGTGCAATGGAGACCTTTTAGCTTAATGGCATGGTGATGTTCTGATTTAAAGGGATAGTTCGGTTTTTAAGACATGAAGTTGTATGGCATCTACATCACCAGTGTAATGCAATCCACGCTGACTTACCTCCGACAGCGTCCTGTGAGCAGAGTTCTCGTCCAGTTTTGGTCAAACCGAAAGTAGTCCGGCAGGTTTCTAGACCCAGGAAAATAAAACGTTTCTCTTCCCAAAACATTATGTGTTCAAAAGAGTGATATATTTGCATCCCAAAACCGTTGTAGTGGAAAAAGTCACACCTCGTTATCACTTGGCCCTATTTTCAATACGCTCGATAATGCAATCTCACAGCTAGAGTCTACCTGTTTGATTCGCGAAAGTTGATTCGCGAAAGTTTGATTCACCAAAGTTGCCTGAGAAAAACGTCCATCACAGGAAAATTATGCTTTATGTCAATTTTATCAAATGTTGTCTCAGTTTTCATCGTTTTCCTGTGATGGACGTTTCTCTCAGGCAACTTTGGTGAATCAAACTTTCGCGACTCTAGCTGTGAGATTGCATTATCGAGCGTATTGAAAATAGGGCCAAGTGATAACGAGGTGTGACTTTTTCCACTACAACGGTTTTGGGATGCAAATATATCACTCTTTTGAACACATAATGTTTTGGGAAGAGAAACGTTTTATTTTCCTGGGTCTAGAAACCTGCCGGACTACTTTCGGTTTGACCAAAACTGGACGAGAACTCTGCTCACAGGACGCTGTCGGAGGTAAGTCAGTGTGGATTGCATTACACTGGTGATGTAGATGCCATACAACTTCATGTCTTAAAAACCGAACTATCCCTTTAAAGTGCATCTTTAGACAAGCACTTGTGCTTTTTTTTAATCAAACATGTAGGAGCAGCAAATCCCCATGTTTATCATCTAACATGTAGGAACAACTGAGTTCCATGTTTATCCATCCCTATTGTAATGCTGATCGAAGGGGGGGGGAAGCCCTTCAGATATGGGCCAGTAGTCAGCGTGAGCCAAAGAAGGAGCTTTGCATTTCTCTGCTTGGGTCTTGCTGGAGTGTGGTTTCTGGTGGTGTTCCTTAAAAGCCTTGGACATCTACATTTTCAAAGGATGTGTGTGTCTGTGTGTGTTGTGTGTGTGTGGGTATGTGTATGTACTGTATGTGTGTGGGTGTGTATACATGTGTGTGGTGTGGGTTTTTAGTTCCTTGGAGGCATTTAGATCAAAGTCCTAATCCCCCTGAGTTTGCTGCTTTGATGTCATTAAGAGCTCTCAGTGCACAGTGGGATGAGCCCCTCGGCGGGTGGACATGTGGCGCGCTGTAATGTCACAGTCATCAGAAGCCAATTTAACGTGCAGGGATGCTGCCAGCCGCAGGCTCAAGCAGGGTTTAAGGCTGTGTGTGTTTGTGTGTGTTTGTGAAAGTGCGTGTCTGTGTGAAAGTGTGTGTATGGTTGTGTATGTGTTGGTGAGGGTATCAGTGGGTTGTATTTTTGGGTGGAGCGTTTGTGTGCAAGCTGCTTTCTGTATGCAGACTGCTGACTATCTTTGACTACTGTATTTATGGATTGTGTGTGTGTGTGTGTGTGATTACAGTAGTGCATCCCGCAGTGTGCATAGGTGCACATTGTGGGTTTTTGTTCACCATTGTATGTATACATCTGTGTCAGTGAAAAGCATATGAAGTGGTGTGCTGACTGCTCAGACACAAGTAACTATGGCGACCTATTACCGTGACACTGACCTCCCACCTCATGCCACCACCTTAATAAGGAATGTGAATCACATCATATCAAAGTTGAAAAAACCTCTAGGACCCCATGTAGTAGTTGTCCTTGTTTGTTGGTATCCTAGTCTGGTTGAGAAGATAACACTGATGAGGACCATGTACATTAGAATATATGAGTAAATAACATGAGAATACAACACCAATGAGGACGATGTAAGCTACATTTTCATCTCACATATATTTTCCAAAGACAATATACAAGTGAAAAATGTGTTAAGGTACATCACATTGAGTTCTGTTAGCACCTACAGTGTCTGCCTGTCCTTTCAGGTCATCATGCTATTGTGTTGCGCCATCATTATCGCCATCATCCAGTACTGCAACTTTTGCCAGCTCAGTTTCTGGATGCGGTCGGCCCTGGCAACCTCGGCAGGGGTGGCCCTGCTGGCTCTGCTCTACAGCCCCCTCAGCAGGCCAAGGTGAGTTACTGCCGCCTCTTTCATCCAGACATGATCCCTATTGGATGTCTGACTAGAGTTATTGTAAGTTTGTTTGACATTGTTGTTCATACACCTAATCAAAGATGGTTATCTGTCTGGGCATGTTCTTGAAGCTATGGCCATTAATGGGTTTATCATTTAGGTTTAATGTCTAGTTTGACTTAAAAGTTGGGTTGACAATTATAGGTATAGGTATTTTATGGGTTGAGAATATTAGAATAAATTCTCCTTTTGGCATCACAATGACCTCAAATTGATTAGAGTGGTCTGTTTGCGTTTAGTTTCCATATTCCATATTGCGTTCAGTTTCCATATTCACACTCAGATCTGTGTATTTGTGAATGTGTTGGTGTGATTTTTTATGATTTTACTTTTAAATGAATAACAGCACATTGTCATCTTTTTTATTTTTACCTCATGTGGGAGCACTGGAATATGATGCATAATACCTTAGTGCAGTCAAATATCTTATTCGTATATTTCACCAAACTCATTCTGAACATCATTTCTCTTCTAGTGCTAACGACATCTTTCTTGATATGAGGTGAGCAATCTATTTATATTAGTAACTAAGAAGCATCAGTTAGCTCTTTAAGGATTTGTTCTTCAACTGTAAAACCTAATCTGCATTCAAATGAGCAAACATTTAGCACGTGTGAGTGTGTAATGTAATGCCACTCAACCTCATTCATGACAGTGTTTGCCAGTTAAACATGCTAGCCCAAGGTTATAAAAAACACCATTGAGCATTTCATAGTAATGTCAACAATGTTCTCTCCTCACTCAACAGGAATTATATTGCTTGTTTGCATAGGCAGTATAAATTATGTAATGGGCCAAAGAGTTTATAGTTTAATCTAGTTATATGAAATATGAATATGCAAGGAATGCAAATTGGCTATTTGAGCAGTAGAATGCTGGGGAGAGGCTTAGAACTCAGAACTCAGAGGTAATGTTATGATCATTTAATATTCCTGCTGAATAATTACACATAATTGCATTTAACCAGTTATTTCTGCCCTGTGCATGAAACAAATACAAATCAACAGAAACTTCAGCAGCAACATCAGTGATTTCAACCTCCAGCCTTCCCCCACCCCTATCAGTGGTCTGGGCACCCAGGGGAACACACTTAAAGTACTGGTCCCGGAAGTGGTTCTGGCCTTCTTTCTGCTCCTGCTGCTGGTGTGGTTCTTAAACCGGGAGTTTGAGGTGAGCTACCGTCTTCACTACCATGGGAATGTGGAGGCAGACAAGCACCGCGTCAAGATCCAGAACATGCGTAACCAGGCAGACCTGTTGCTACGCAACATCATCCCCATTCATGTGGCTGAGCAGCTGAAGGTCACCCAGAGTTACTCCAAGAACCACGACAATGTCGGTGTCATCTTTGGTAGCATTGTCAACTTCAGCGAGTTCTATGAGGAAAGCTACGAGGGTGGCAAAGAGTGCTACCGTGTGCTAAACGAGTTGATAGGTGACTTTGACGAACTCCTGCGTAGGCCAGTTTTTGCCAGTGTTGAGAAGATCAAGACCATCGGTGCCACCTACATGGCTGCTTCAGGACTCAATGGTCTGCCATCCACCCATGCCACTCCACACCACCTGAGGGCGCTGTTTGACTTTGCCTTGGAAATGATGCACGTGGTGGACGACTTCAACAAGAACATGCTAGGCTTCAAATTCAAACTGCGCATCGGTTTCAACCACGGGCCACTCACCGCCGGAGTCATCGGTACCACCAAACTGCTCTATGACATCTGGGGCGACACGGTGAACATTGCCAGCCGCATGGACACCACTGGCATGGAGTACCGGGTTCAGGTGAGCGAGGAGAGCCACTGCGTTCTCAGGAGCCTGGGTTACTCCTTTGACTACCGTGGCACAGTCAATGTTAAGGGCAAAGGGCAGATGAGGACCTACCTCTATCCAAAACTGGGGGATGGAAGTGGTGGCAATGGCAGAACACCTGGAGGTGGAGGAGGAGGCGAGGGAGGAGGAGGAGGCGGTGTCGTCACGTCGCATCACCAGTTGCCTGTCACAGAGATCCATGCAAAGGCTGAAGGAGATGTTGGGCAGCCCACTGTGGAGGAGGCTCCCCGTAACGTACCCAGTATTGCTGCCCCATCCTATTCTGCCCCTTCCCCGAAGGTGTTGGCTGCTCAGACCAATGCCCCACCCTGCTGCTCATCATCACCGTCATCATCAACCCCTGCCATGCCAGGTATCCTTGGAGTGCCTCTGGGACCCATCTTAGGCCCATCTAATATAGCTAGGGAGACAACCAAGGACAACAAAAACGTGCTTACAGCCCCTGAACTTACTGGGATAAATATTAGCAGAGACCCATGTGCTTCTCCAGTGCCTAGTATTACCCTTGTTCCCTCGCAGCGTTCAGTAGAACAACATTTCCCTTCCTCATGCCCAAAGGGGCCACATAGACAAAGGGATGAAGAGGAGGAGGAGGAGGAGGAGGAGGCAGGAGAAAAAACAAAACTCAGAGCTGCGGAGTGCTTATGACTGGTTCTCTAGCTCTTGCCATGATTGCTCTTCACCCCATGCCTCCAGTGGAGTGACTTAAGTTTTGGTTAATGGAAGGGTTAGCAATGCATTGTGGGAATTGTAGTTTTTCTCCCACTCAAACAGGCCCCTTGGGCAAATACAGATATAACAGAAGCATTTGTTCCACAGACATGCCCATTCCCTCTGTGCTAGACTTGTGTGGCCTTGCATAGTTTTATATCTTGCTTACATTTTGACAAGTGTCAGAGGCATAATAAGGGAATGTGTGTGTGTGTGTGTGTGTGTGTGTGTGTGTGTGTGCGTGTGGTTGGTGTGTGTGTGTGTGTGTGTGTGTGTGTATGGATGATTGAGTGCATTTGTGTATTTTTGAGCAGAAGAACTGATGGTATTTGCTGTGTGGATCACAGTAAGGCACAACACATTGGGAAGGGGAGAAGAAGGTCATGGCTCCATTTTTTAAATAGATGTCGTTGTTGTGTTTCTCTTCTTTTCTTGAGTTGATCAAGTGCCTTCAGGATAGATCAATCAGCGAACAATGTCACACAAAGACCTGAACAAAACAAAATCAGTTGAATCAACAATCCTTGCATGGCTATTTTCAAAAAAAAAAAAAAAAAAAAAACTTAG
Source organism: Sprattus sprattus (assembly GCF_963457725.1). Classification (NCBI taxonomy): domain Eukaryota; kingdom Metazoa; phylum Chordata; class Actinopteri; order Clupeiformes; family Clupeidae; genus Sprattus; species Sprattus sprattus. The sequence continues at coordinate 35,494,064 of NC_137920.1, forward strand.
ATGACTGATAATGCTGTGGTTGATGCAACTTTTGTTTTCCTTTTGATTTGGTCTAATATAATTTTTCTTCTTTGCCACATATGTTGTTTTGTTTTGAATTTTTGAGTATTTGTCATTCAGTGACTTTAAAAAATGAAACGTGCCAGTCAAGGAAAAAATGTTAGAAAAAGGGAATTTATTTGTAGAATGAGGGAATTTGCCAGCCATTATGTAACACTGAAGCAGAGCTTGATATGAAGCATGCCACACGTAGAAGACACTCAGTCACGAGGATTACACCTGTTTTCCATAAGATAATGAACAAAGATATCTCCAGAAAACAAAGCAAAGCAAACTAAAATATACGTGTGAGTAAAGATTTTAAAGGCAATATATGCATTGCATTGGAATGAAGAAAATAGCCATACTTGTAGGCAAAAAATATATCGTGTGACGGCCTAAGATACTAGTTTCCATGACAAGGCTGATATAGAGAGGCTCCTGGATGGTTGACTATAGGTTGTGAACTGTGACCATGGCTACTGTGACCATGGCTACACTCACCTTCACTTACATCTCAACATGGGGGCTCTTGGAGACCCCCTCTCACAAACCTGTAGGGACGACGCTGGTATATGCGTAGGCCACACTAGGTCTCATGTTGTTCCACTCATTACCTCTCGCACTCGAGACTTCAAAGCACAAAGGCTGATTTTCTTTTTAAGGGGAATTGAAATTTGGAAAGTAGAATTAAATTCCCTTTCTAAATGTCACAGTTCTGTAAGAGGAGTCGTCAGATACCTCTGAGCCATTCAACGTAAGATAGGCTAACAGGTCGACAACATCATCATTTTTTTTGCAACAAAACTGAACATAACTTCCAACAAGTGATGGTTGTCTTTTTTTGTATTGTGGTATCAAAACCACAGACAATCAATTTGTATTGAACTCAAGCATATCTCCCACTGAGGTGGAAAAACAGGGTGTAAGTAGAAAAATGACTAAGATGAACTTGCTCTGCTCCAGTTGACATTAATGGAAGACACTTAAGGCTGAACTGATTCATGGACTGATAATGAAATGTGTCTCCATATAGAGTGTATATGAAATTTGATTCTGTATTACGGTATGTGTGAGGGCTGACTTCTGCTAAACCGCATAAGTAACAGTGTTTTCCAAAGGATTAGGGTTAACTGACTGAGATTTAGCCCAGTGGACGCGACTGCATGCAATATTTAGCTATGATATCTATATTTGGGAGGTCGAGAAGGCGGGACAACCCAGCTGTATTCCTAAACTGAAATGTGCCACTTTAAGTGAGAATTAAAACATGGGGTGCAATGTTTGTTTGTTTTGTTTGTTTGTTTGTTTGTTTTATTGTTTGTTTTTGTTTCCCCCCAAAATGTGTGTTTAATGAAAATTAGTTTCTTGTGCCTAAAATGTTTTTAATTTTTTTTTGGGAGGGGGGGGGGGGGGACTTAAAGAAAAAAGAAAAAAATGGTGAACATGTTGATGATTATGAAGCCTGACAATGATTATTGTGGATTTTAGAAAATGGTGTCCTGATGTCTCAAATACACCCTCTGTCTTTAGTGTCTCCCACTCTCTGACCACCACTGCAATAACTTGCTCCGCTCTGCTCCATGTCCACTATGCTATTTATATGTGGACAATGCTCACTTATCACCAAATGTGTCCCTCAGTGTCATTGTCTCTCTGCCCCCCCCCCCCCCCCCCCCCCACCCCCACACACCTCAGTGCTATTGTCTCTGCCCCCCCCCCCCCCCCCCCCCCCCCCCAACAATATGCACACCTGACCTTTAGCAGCTGTATGACATCTAATTCCCAGTAGTCACCAGAAATCAATCCAGAGTCTTTGTGGATTGAGGCCTCCTGACAATACAATTGGAATTAAGTCATGGTGGTAATTGTAGTGGTTGTGCCAATGCCAATAATTGAGCCTTCAATAAGTGTTGTTTTGAATTTGCCTTTTTCTTATCCTTTCGAAAGAAGGTTGAAATCTTTTTATTTTGTTTACAGATGATTAACAACATGAGCACCTAACCAAGCCAGTGCCTTTTTTTGTTGCCTCTTCATCTATCAGATAGTTATTCATATTTTGATATCAGTTATTGAGTTGCTTTGAATATCATCAAAATGCATGTACGTACAGTTTATTTGTTCTTGCAATAATTTGTAATTTGTTAATTAATAACTTTTTTTCATGTATATTCTTTCCCACTTTTGGAAATCGAAAAAATCTGAGCACTGTGTATCTTTATATTGAAAATATTGGGATAAAGAGAAAACATTTATTTTTCATCTTTTATTTTGCCTGAGATATGACTGGTTCGGCTGTGCATTATCCATCAGTCTGGGTGCAGCCATATCTAGATGGACAGAACAAAGCGACTTGCTCCTGTGTGCACATCAATACTTAACATGTCACTCCAATAGCAAAACACAACCTGCAATCATAGTATTTAACACCAATTACCTTTCCGTTTGTGTAATGGCCTTTTTTTGTAGTGAATGACAACGTGTATTTATTTGTGACTTGGTTTGGAGGGGTACATGTATAATGCTGAAGCCTGTTTTTTTTCCAAGGACATATTTCTGAAAAGGGAATTGCAGGAATTGCAAGGATGTTATAATGTGGGGTTATGGGCAAGGATGTTATACTGTGGGGTTATGGGCAAGCCACCCTGATCACACGCCTGCAGCTGCCTCGATCCAGAAATAAAAAGGGAAATTCAGTCCAAGTGAGTGTGCCTCAGAGTCTGTGCTCTCATGTGTCCCCAGAGGGGGAGAAGAAGAGTGAGGGAAACGGTGGAAGTCACCCAGAACGAACGAACAAATGAATGAATGAATGAATGAATGAATGAATGAATGAATGAAGATAGATGGAAGAACGGTAATGCAGTCTTGTATATCAACATAGAATGCTATTTAGTTTTACTGATTTGTGCTGTGTGCTGTGTGCTGTGTGCGCCGTGCGCCATCTTGGTGTCTTGCGTTTATAAGAGAAAATAACTTAAGTGGGCACATGCATGCAGGAAACCCAGCCACCAAACTTCCAATATTTTTCAAGTTTATGGTTTTCAGGTTTTTAACTTGGCATATACATTTGCGTTTACTTATCCAAGCAGTACAAACTAATTGTTATGATTCTGCTTGATACTGAAAAGAAATATATGGAGCAATTCAGGTGTCAACAGTTTATCCCAAAAACATAAATGTTTTCTACTATGCCCAAGGAGATGACTTCAAGTCTTTATCTGCTGTCTACCCTAAAGCACTTTGGTATAGTTGCAGAACTTTTTGCAATAAGTAGTGCTTAATTCCTGTACATTTAAATGAAATGCTCACCTTGTTTGTACTTTTATATTGTATTATACATCTGGTTTCTTTTTATTTATGCATTTCGTTGCCCCAGATTTTTACAGGAAACATCCAAATGTGTGTATGAAAGTATGTGTGCAAGGCAGAGGTATTTTTTATCAAGGACTATTCAGATGGAATTAATGCAGAAATGTAGTAGAATGCACATTCTCACACATTTCTATACCTGCCATAGCCTGACGATGTCATACTCATAATTCTAGTCAGAATATGAGTCTGAAACTGAACCACTGGGCTGTGATTATGGGGCGTGTTTCAACGAACCAGGAAAGAAAATTCCTCTTCGCTGAATTGGATACCTAGAACCAATCAGAGCAACGTAGTATTAACATCTGATAGATTAAACTTTTACCTGATCCCGTAGGAAGGACGGCAAAAACATCTTTTCAATCGACAAATGCCTTGATCGCGTTTCTCTGTTCCTCTTTCAAAATGAATGCGCTGTCAATATCTGTTGAGATATGCCGGCTCGTGTTACTTAATTAGCACTCAAGGCTAGAAGCTACCATTTGTTTCAATGTTTTTTTTGTCTACGTTAGCATAACCTATCAATAATGGTCTAGAGTGCTTCAGTTAAGACCTACAATCCTCGGCAACATTCGGGTTGCACCTACACAACTAACCGAGTCAATGTAGACATAAAAAAAGTCGTGTAGATAGCTTAAATCATATAAAATATGTCCCACTAAGCTCCCGAGACGGCGCCATCTTTGTTCGATGTATATTCTATCTATCTAATCAACTCAAGCATTGGTTGTCTTGTCTGTCTATCAATGTATAAAGCCCGCCCTTACAATTTGATTGTTCAGATCACTTTTCTGAGACGTTTAATCTCCCAACTAGCTCAAGTCCAGACTGAATCCCCCAGACCAAAAATGTTGTGGGCGGAGTTCAGGCTGGTATCCAGGCTATACCTGCCATGCCACTAGCAATGTCTATCTGCTCTTTAGAATCCTGTCACCTCATTGCCCATGGTTCTGAAGGATCCATTTTTCCAATCACTCATCTCCGTCGGTGGCGACGATGTGCCATCTCTTTTTGAGCAAACCAGAAAATTCGTCATGCCAAATGATAAAAAAAAAACTGCATTAGACACCAGTGAAACAAGCCCCCATAGGTGTTTAAAGAATGTCATTGTTATTTAATCACAAGTGACATTGAACGCATCTCGGAAAATCACCCTGGATGATTTGGTGATTAATTTTGAACATCTGATCATTGTCCCAGCTAAGTTAGACGCATCTAAGAGATAAACACCCTTTGTAAATTTGGCCCTACGTGTAATGATGCACAAGTCTGCACGTGTTGGTAGGCTTTAGGCCTTTAGAACGGTTAGTTTAAAAAGTCTGTTCCCCCTTTTCACACATTTTTGTATTGTCGGACAATCTAAAGCATATTATTCTACAACTCCAAACTAAGTTCAGACATTTTGTTATTCTCTTGTCACAATGATCTATGACACAAACATTTCTAGCACAATGCAAGGCCCAAGATGGGTAACCTTTTCATGATAATTTCTTGATATGGACAGTGCTCTCAATCTGTATGGAACTCAAATCCATCATAACTACCAACTAAACTAGAATGACCCTGGTGAATAACTCTTATATGGGCCTAGTCGTGCGCAACTGCCAATGCTTTTCCATCAGTAAGTTATGGTGTGTTATTTGTTTCATTGTTATTTATCTCAATTTTCCTTGAGATCATATCAAGATATAGAAATAAAAGATAGGAGGTGGGTTAAGAGCAAACCTGTTTTTTTAAAGAACTGATCTGAATGTGACATGATTCCACATCTAACAGTAATTATCTTGTTAAAGTTATTCCACCGATATTTATAAGAATGCTTGACCGTTACAGCAAGCACAAATATGTTAATATTTTAATCGAAACTTTGATGATTATTAGTTGTACACTGCCCCTAGTGGCAGTGTCGTTGGCAAGCGTGTGACGCACGCTAGCGCTTCATTACATAGGTTTACGTAGGGCGTGATTGCGCGACCCCTCCCCCTCCACAGTCTATCTGGAAAAAGAAAAAAAAACTTTTTGTATCGAAGGAATCAACAGCCGCCATCTTGTCGCGGCTCAGAATCAGGATTTCGGTGGAGCATTATTTTATATTTTGAAACGGAGCGTCCAGACTTACATTTTACGACACTGTTAATCCAAAAACGAAACACTTAAATCATTCAGAAGGATTTTTTTTGCAAAAACCGTGGATTTAATCGGTGTTCGTCGGCCAGAAAGCCCTCGTATATCTGATTTCCCCTTCAGAGAGCGGCGCTTCTGTACCTATCTCCGTTCCGAGCCGTATTGTTTACCGGGAGCTATCGGAGGAGAGACAGCGGCTTAGACACGATTTTGCAAACATATATTATTTTTATGCAGTTATGCGTTTTTATGGGGATTTAAACGGATTTTGCACGGATTTTTTTGACGTCAGGAAAATGGGTTGTTTGGTGATGCACATTTAACGACTCCTGGGGAAACGGGCAACGACCCATGCCGATATATTTTAATTTATTTTTAGTCGTATTTTTTGTTCGAAGTGAAGTCTTTTTGATAATATAACGATGATAATGTGGGTGTTGGGTGTTGGATTATCATGGGGTGAATGGCGGTGGCGAAGCGGGGCGCTGTTGTTGCTTTTTTGAAATTCTCACTTGCTGATAGCGAGCAAGCTAATTAGCGAGTTAGCTGCCTAGCTACTTGCTAATCGTGCGAGAAAGAAAGGTTGGGGGGGTGGGGGGTTGGTTTGAATAACTTTTTTCTGTCACGGGGATTTTCCTTCTTTTTTTTAATAATTGATCAGAATTCATTCTTAACTACTGCAATGGCTGAAAATCTGCTCGACGTTGGACCTCCCAACCCAAAACGACCGAAGCTGAATACACCTGCTCTCTCCGCCTCCGACGGTCCAGGTAAATCAGGCCTATTAACGTTAGCTAACGTTAACATTAGCAACATAACTAGATATTTAGCTAATAAGCTAGTACTGGGAACTAGCAAACTAGCTACCTGGCTAGCACTTCAAGCCAATGATAGATATGTAGATGTGGGTGTATTTGGTAGGTAATAGAAGGTTTATCTTGGGAAATGCTTACCAGTTGACTTTTGTAAGTTGTCACTGCACTGTTGTAACATGCTAATGTAAAACCCCAGGTTGGCATCACGTTAGCTCTGTGAATGCAGGTGAGTTTGAGTTGTGTTAAAGTGAGCATTTCATGTCATCCTATAAGCACTCCTCTGGCAAACAGATTTTAATGGGCAATGTTACTAGCATACTGGCAACCTATGTTGGCTAACGTTAGCTGGTTAATTAGCTAGGCAGCCACTCTAGCTAACATTAGGTAATTTCAGGCACGCCTGTTAGGGAGGTATTAAGGAGGGCTCAGGCAAAGCCACTGTATTCTTTGTGAAAATTGGACAAACATCACCATAGACGTCTGACAGTTACACTCATCATGGTGTTCAATTGGTAGGGTGGTTAGATATTAGTCTGTGCAGTTGTGTTTTGCCTAAGTTAATTACCCCCTAAACTCAAGAGTGACAGTTCCGTTAATCCTTAGCAATGCCGAATATGCTCTCCTCGATATCGCCCCTCTTTTTTTTGTTGCAGTCGTTCAGGACACTTGTTGCTGGATTTATTGCATCACCTGCTTCATCGCACGAAATGCAATCAACTATTCGTAACTGAGGCAACTGGACTGTCAAATTTGAGAGCAGGTTGACATACTAAAGTGAAACTCTGCGTGCTTTAAAGTTTCATGTTCGGTGTGGTCTCCGTTGTAAGATGAATCGTCGTTCAGTTCAGCGTAGAAGACCGGTGTGGGGTGGGGGGGGGGGGGAGGGTGTGAGCTAGTCTTTGATGCTGCAAAGACTCCCGTAAAATTATGTCTTTCTGTTCTCGAAGTTAACTGGATGTCCTACCTTGCGTATTAAGCGCTGTTGTCTGTGTCAGTCACTATTGGGTGGTTTTCGAGGCATAAGGTCTGATCGAAAGCTGAGCTCTCCTTCCTTTCGGTCCCTATCGTTCTCCTCCAGTGGAATATATCTTGACAGCGATGATGACAGGATTTTTGCTACATTGTCTTTTTCCTCAGCCAAGTTGTTCCTTACTAGACTAGCTGTTTGTTAATTAATGACTTGAGAAAGCTTCGATTGACTATTGTGGTAAGTAGAATGCAGAATGGAGTCTGGCTACCCTGAAACTTGACTATCAGAGGATCTGGAGATGGTTTAATGTGAATCACAGAAGTTTGGGAAATGTGTGGAATTTACATTAATTCAAATTCCCACTCTACTCTTCTCACTCTCTTTTAACATGGTAAGTGGACAAAGAATATAAGAGACTATTTATTTATAGTAAGCTAGGCACTCCTTTCTTCCATTTTAGTGAAGAGTTGGTTGTGTACTTAGACATGTTTTTGAAAGACAACACATCTTTCGTTTGCCCAGTTGGTCATTCACAATCACCTCTCATATTTGAAGGCATTACATTTATGGCTCACTCTTCTGTAACCATAACAAAACGTTCTAATTAAGCTAATGTATGTTTGGTTAATGTCATCAATATTTGTAGTCTTTCTGTTATATGTATGACATTACAAAGCTGAGCCTAGTTTTAAATGTGGTCGTTTGCCCAAGGATGGTGGTTTACCTTTGGAATCAACTGTGTAGGCTAATGTCGTACTTGGCATTTGTGTGCTAAGGAGCATTAGAGAGAAAACATTTGAATATAATTTTTTTGTCCTACTCTTCAAATGATGCATGCACATGGCAGTTTAACCCTTCTGTTTGCTTCAGCCTCATGCATTGAAGGGATTTACTGTGAAGTGTCCTCTCAAGTCTCAACAGGCTTTGAGTTCTCACCCAGGGAAAGTGTGACAGACGATAATCTTTCCATCACAAAACTGATTGACCGCTTATACTGTACATGACAATTCATAAATGGATGTGCTAAAGGTAGGCGCTAATGGATTTTTCTGGACACAAACCTCTAAAGTGTCTTTCCTTGTCTCCAATCTAGCCTGTTGCATCTTGGTCGCTTCCTAGAGTTTATTATTAGACTGTATTAGACCCATTAGATTGTTAACCGTGTTCTGTGTTTAGACTAGCACTTGTATCTTTTGGAACTCCACCAACTGTGGCTGTAAGATTGCTCCATACAAGGTACTTCATAACCCAAAGCAGATTGGATTACATTGGCTTTAGCAACACACTCACACATTACCATAATCATCCAGCAAGCTACTCCAATAGTTGCATCCACCTGTGCCAGTAGTCTTCAGGTTTTCTTTCAATTCTTAGTTGTGTCTTTCAAACTCTTTCGAAAGTTATCATTTAGATCTATCTGGTCTCTAGTGGTAGCCTGGATACCAGACCGAACTTAGCCCTGCCCACAACATTTGAGGTCTGGAAGTTCGATCTGGCACTGCTCCGTTGGCGAGAAATTATCAGAGAGCTGAAAAAGACCTAACCAATCAAATTGCCACGGCGGGCTTTATACGATGATGGTAATCACAGCCCGATGGAGCAGTATCAGACTCATATTCTGACTAGAATTATGAGTATGACATCGTCAGGCTAGTATAGTGGCAGTTGGCACCGGAAATGCAGCATTGCTTGCCTTCTTGATAGCTAATTCCTGAATTTGGCATACTATTTTTAGAGAACACTTGTAAGACATGTAGTCCATGATTTAGGCAACATCATTGGTTGTGTCTGAATTACACAATGAGTTATTAGCAATAACACATCCAATTCCGCTTACCTCCTGGTATCCGTATGGTAAAGCGCGATCTTTGTTTGTGTGTGTTACAGTGCGCAAAAGTTCCCTGCACCATATTGTGTTTGTGTGTGTGTGTCACAGTATGCAAACGTTTCCTGCTCCATACTGTTTTTGTGTATGTGTGTGTTACAGTATGCAAAAGTTCCCTGCTCCATACTGTGTTTGTGTGTGTGTACCTGTGTGTGTTACAGTATGCAAAAGTTCCCTGCTCCACACTGTGTTTGTGTGTGTGTGTGTTAACAGAATGCAAAATTTCCATGCTTCATACTGTATTTGTGTGTGTTACATTATGCAAAAGTTCCCTGCTCCATACTGTGTTTGTGTGTGTGTATGTTACAGTATGCAAAAGTCCCCTGCACCACACTGACTTTTCTGTCACTGTAGTATTTATCATGCTTAAATGCGGCCTATGTCTAGCTGCCAAAGATTTTTAAGATACCATGGCTGGCTGCAGTCTTCTATAGCAGTGCCTTTCAGTTCTGTCTTGCTACTTTAGTCATCTTGTCCCTGCAGTGTTTCCCACACATTGACGAGACTATGGCGCACCGCCATAGTCTAATTTCGGCCGCCATAGTCTCTGCGTGCACATGAAGTTTTTTTTTTTTTTTTTTTTTTTGCTCAGACGAAGTTCGTGTCGCTCTCATTGGAATTGCATGAAAGCACGAAGTTCGGCTGTCTGCCTGTGACTGTGCCGAAAACAAAACACTGTTGAGATATGTTAGTGTTTCCCCTACCCATTGTATAAGGGGGGCGCCCCGCCCCCCCAACGGCACCCCCCCTGAAAGGTCAAGTTAACTTTGCCCAATTAAATTTTCTATAAAGCGCCAGATCACAACGGAAGTCAGTTAAGGATACCTTTCCTATAGAACAGGTCTATACTCTATGGATTGTTATTTTATTAAACACAATAAATAGCTTTGTGTTATTTATCTTATTTGCACAACGGCATGTCATTTTTGTCACTAGATGATCGCGCGTTTACAATTGTCTTCTGCTCTCTGTATGCGCAAGGCGGACTTCTGCCCCGATGCGCACACGTTACTCTCTGTTTGAAGATAAGATAGCAGTTAGTAGTTGCCGGCCATCTAAACCATCTAAAATGCATATTTTGCTCGCAATATATTTGGAAATACAGACGAAAAGCTGTCCGATTTGAATGAGGGTATTTATTCATGTATATTTTGTCATCACTCGATCTTGAGAGATGTCTTCAAGTAACGTTAATGTTCCAAAGTGAAACATTCTAATGTGTGCACCCAGTCTCAGAGCGTTACTAGCCAGACTAGCGGTAGCTACTGAAAGAATGCTATGGATCCAGCAAAGCGTAGAGCTAAACGAATGTATGAATATGAACACCGGGCGTTCTTGCCTGAATGGGAGGAATTATTTGCGGAGCGAAATGGAAAACCCCTTTGCTTAATATGCAGACGTCACGGTCGCATTTTAAAGCCTTGAACTTGGATGCTAACATAGCCCAGGAGTTCCTAAAAGCAGAGCTGGGCAAGCACTGGTACATTCTTTGATACATCAGTCAGAGAAACAGACTCGGCTAAGTACTCTGAAACGGTCACGTTGGCATCGTATCAGGTGTCATGGAATATTGCTCGATCAAAAAAGTAATATAGTGAGGGAGAGTTTGAAAATTGAACCGAGGATATCTGACATTAACTATAATGAGCACCTTTAGCGCATTATAGTTTTCAATATGTTTATTTTTGTGCCATATTTTAAATCTACATTTGTTAATTTCTCTTCCTAAAACAAAGGGAGGCAACTGCTGATACCAAGCTCTTCTCCAGGCACAGTCTGTTTCTCTGCTTTGTTTTGATCAGTCATTGCAGAGAAGGAGGCCTCACATTAATATGTGGAGGCAAACTGTAGTAGCTGTTCCTAAGCTTTCTCTCCCGGGTCAGGGTGCTCTTGCTTCACACAAATCCCAAACAAAATCTCAGCAGATGTCTTCAATATGTTTATATTTTAAATATTTTAAATCTCAATTTTTAATTTATCTTCCTAAAACCCACTAGAGGACACTTTTTAAAAGGTTATTTCAAACCCCCCCCCCCCCCCCCCCCCATAGTCTCCAAAATTTCTGTGGGAAACACTGCCCTGCACACAAAGTGTAGGATCAGGTTCATTGTCACAGCCATGAAAACTTTCAGCAAGCAGTTAAATAATTGTCCTAAGGTATATTTTTAAGTTTATGAAATTGCCAAAAAGTGTATCTTCCCTTATGTTGGTGCCTTAGATATAGACCTGTTTGAAGTGTGACGGACATTAGTAATATAACCGAATGCGGGGTAGCCTCACAAAAACATATCGGCCCAGGCAGCAAATTTAGAACCTGCCAAGTGATAGTAGATTTCTCTGTTGGCGGGTGAATGATGCAGTTACTCCACCACTGTGTGGTGTTTAAAATAAAGAAGCTGTTCATCTTCGGAAAATACTTGGGTTGTCTGTCGTCTGTCTCATATCGTTACATTCACCTCTTTAGTCTTTTCCATAATTTGTTTCGCGTAGAGAGGGCATTTCAAAATAAAAGTCACTTTCTAAGTTCATGCATATTGAAGGGATATTGTCAGGAGTTCAAATTGAAGTATGATGAGAAACTTTGACTAATAAATGATATCCATACTGAAAATAAAACTTGTATGAAAACTACATGAAAACTTTACATGACTGTTGAATGCAAATTATTTTCAAATAAAGATAGCTGGCTGGTAACTTAATTTCCCAAAAAGTTAATTTTGTTCCCTGTGTAGCCTGAATAGGTATGTTCCCTTTATAGCCTTCATAGGTAGATTTTATGATTTTCTCTGAATGAGAACTTTAAACATCTTTGTTCATCTATTCTAAGCAGTAGACACTGTAGTCATCCTTGACATGCTACAGGTCTTTGTGTCCCTCAATGATGTATAATGGCAGGCCAAGTCCAGGCTGTGTAGTTAAGTAGAACAGCCCATTGCTATGTCCAGAGCGTAAATGTGTACGTAAATGTCCATGTGTAAATAGTAAGGTGTTCTAAACACATCCGATTTGATTCACTATACGCCCCAAATGTGCCTGTTGTTTGGATAGATTACTACAAATAATCAAGTGTTTTGTTTAGTCAAGTATGTTGTAGGATCTCAAAGAAGCATTTCTTAGAATGCATCTTTTTATGCCTCATGTTTAAAAATAAACCCGTCCTGTACAGATGTCTTGAATTTTTGTTGAGTCATAGGCTGAGTTCCACTCGAATTGAGTTCTCATCGAGTCCTTCCAGATTAAGGAAATATAATATCATAATAATAACATATCTTTCATAGAAGATTACATATTCACAAAATGGATTATTGTGCTGAAAATATTTTTTCTCTTCAACAAACCCCACGCACAAGTTTGATTAATAAATTGCATGCATACCGGTCAGCAGTTCTGTTTTGGTTTATTCAACTGCTGCCATCTCAACAAGAAACAAGACGGGTGGGCTGAAGGCCCGGTCATGGTCCAATAGGTTTCTTAATACATCAAGGACAACATTAGGAGGAATCCTAAATTCTTAAATTTACATCAACAGCCATCTCAATCTGATCTATTTATTTAGGGGGGCGGAGGGATATTTCAAGTTAGGAACCCGGGCGGGATGTTACCGCATCATCAATTAATGGCTTAATTTCCAAGATATATGAAGCCACCTATTGCCTGTAATTTTATTATTTATTTAACATGGTAAATGCTATAGTTGTTATAGTGTAATTTTTATGTTTATTTATGAGAGGAATGACGGAACCGTAGTAGACGATCATCCTTGAGGTTGTTGAAAAGTGTAGCGTTGTTTAAGTGTAGGTTATAATTATTTCTGATGTAAATGTTTACCTATTTTAACTCTTACCTAACTTGCCTGTCCTGAATTGAAACCTATTCATTCTATGTTTGTGTGAAGGCCATGTGGCTATTGATAGGAACCCACTAACTAGGCCAGTGCTCTGAACATAATAGTGAATTAACAGCAGCGCCTTTACGCTGGCAGGTTAAAATAATGTCAGCAGGATATGCGCAGACATAAAGCTTGACTTCCACAATGTTGCCCTACTCCTAAGTGCTGAAGCAAACTTTGAAATCATAGTTTTCAGGTGTTGTGTTGGTGATGTGGGACGATCAAGTAGTAATTCGGTTTAACTTTGATAGTCTTCCCAGTCATTTACAAAGCTGTTAGTCGGCGATTTTCTAGGCCAGTTAGCTTCCTTTCTCGTCCAACTACGCCATCTCTTAATGGATACAGCCCGTTTCTAGTGACATAAAGCGTTACATTTTCAGATTTTTATATTGTTTAATTTATGCATGTTGGTCAGATGAAACCCTAAGGAGTGAGATGGGCTGGTGTCTCTATTCAGCTGTTCCACTGTCATGCCCATAGTCTTTGAAAACTGCAGTGTATTCAAGGCAAAAGTCCACCAATCATATCCTCTTTATGACCCTTTCGCATTTCATCATCATTCAGAGTGAGCCTCAGATTTATAAGCCAGATAACCAGATAGACACTCAAATGGGACATCATAAAACTCTTCTGAAATGTTTTTGATGACCTTCTAGAGGTAGGCCTGTGTTGCAACTCGCAGTCTATGAAACTGCTCGTATTTCTTGCAGGTAGACCATATAATCTGGCTCTTGCACCAGATGGTATGATGTAGGTGATAGGCTACCACTAGACACTTTATTTAAAAAAAAATCTCCCAAGGAAAAGCCTTTTCTGTGCAAATGTACATGATATGTACGCATTGCTAAAGAAATCGTAGGTCATGTGAGTGTTCCTGTAACTTTTTCCCAGTATTGTAGTCTGTTTCATTGCGCCTCAGCTCCACACTCCTCCTCCTTGATGCAGCTGTGCCTGACATTTTGAGTAAAGCGTTTTAAAATGAAGGGGAATGTGCGAGAGGAAGATCATTTTCATATTGCAAACAGGCAGGGGACACAGCAACAGTATGGCTCCGCATATCATGATCCCATTAGATGTGAACGTTTTTTTTTTTTTTTTTTTTGCTATGGTCATGATTTAAAACTGCTGCTCTCGCTGAAAGAGCATTTTGTAGGAGAAAGTCTAAATAGATGTGAAAGGCTGAGCTGGGTCAGTATTAGATTGCATGTCTCTGTGCCTCTTATTGTTTTGACACACACTTAATATGTTACCTGAATGCTTACTGTGATCCTCCATTTGATGAACATGCTGCTCTCATATTGTTGAGTGACACTTGTTACTACAGGGTCGATGGTGGTTTCAGGAGGTAGAGAAATCGTTCAGCAATCGCAAGGTTGCTAGTTCGATCCGGACACCTCCTCACCAAGTGTCATGAACAAGACACTGAACCCCCAACCGATGCCCATGTGCAGGTTGGCACCTTGGATAGTATCCTCCTCTATCAGTGTGCAAATAGGTAGACGTCTGAGGCATTCATCTGTAAAGCATGTTGAGTGCTCTATGAGTCGGAAAGCGTTCTATAAATGCAGCCCATTTACCATTTTGGCCGAACACTGAGTGTGCTGGGTTCTGATTTATGTGGAAGACTGGTGAGTTGGAGGCGCCATGCATGCTTGCATTTTGCTTTATTTTCTCATGATCCTCGAGCATTCTAACAGAAAATTAGATGTTACTATTGATAAATCGTCAGCAGTTTTTCCAAAATCCAGTTCAACAATAGCTGTTATATTAATAAGGAAAATACTATTGTGGGTTGTCTCTTACCATTTTTCCCCCATAGAAAACTATGGTTTAATGCTCCTAGATTGAAAAATTGTTGAGAAAATAGAAGTTGTACAGGTTCTAGTTCAAGAAATACTCATCCGATTATGCATTTGGATTTTTTTTGTGCTATTTTGGGCAAATTGATGATGATTCCTGGGTAGCAGTTGTGCCAGGAACATAGGATGTGATTTTTCAGATGGCCTTTATCGCCTTGCATAATGAAGCGTTTAGATGGTACAGCTGAGGTAATGGGTTTTACCTCGCCTCCAAAGGGTCCCAACACCCAACCCTACTGCGAAAATGTCCACCTCATTCGATACAGTCAATTTAACAATGTACAGGCTAGAATAAATCTACATCCTTTCTTTTCAAAATCGTTGTAGATACAGTTCATACGTCTTGTTCCTTGTCTCTTTTGGAAGAGATCGGAATGTGAACATGATCACCACATCCTGTACCATTTGCTAGTCCTTTGTACTCCCAAGGAGTAACCACTTTTTTTCTTCCTCAGAACTATAGACTGCAGCCCCCTTTCCGATTTTGGAGTTAATCCAATAAGCCCTTGTGGCTGTGTGCCCCAAAGGCCCACCACTAAATTACGCCAGACAATAACCCAGTGCTGCCGGTCACGCTTTCACGCTGGAACACCCCTCTCCCTGACTTTTGGCCCCAGCCTTCTGTCAGCTTTTGGCTTCTAACAGATAGCCTGCACGCGCTTGCATCCTCCCCCTCCCCCACTCACGCCATCTGTCACCCCAGTGAGGGGCTCTCCACACCTCCCGACCCCCACCTCCCATTCTTGAAGTCCACTAGCATTTCAGAGGGTACGTGCCCATAAGACAAGAGCACATATTGAAACATGTTGATCTTCAATTGGGTTTAATTCTTAAAAGTCTACACGGCTTGAATTGATCATGCTGCTAAATTCATTGTTGAATGATTCATCATTTTGTAATCCACTGTCGTTCTCAAGCCCAGACTGTTTAATGCTCACAGGGAACTGAGAAAGCTGATAAAGCTATGGGTTAAACCATAGAACAGAAACAAGGCCTTAAAGATTTAAATATAGCCAAAATGTAGGTACTTAAGTGCTTCAAAACTTAACATGTCTTCTATAAGCGTAAATGCAACCCTTTGAAGCATTTCTTTGCACTGACTGTAAAAACCTCTTTGCCACTTTACTGAGCTGACCAAAGGCATTTAAACACTGAGACCTACTCCTGTGTTCTTGGGTTCTGCCTAACACGTGGCCTCTGTAAATGGACACACAGCAGAGGGGAGAGGGCAGGAGGTCATAGTGGACACGCTGGTAGCGGCAGTAAATCTTTCCTGCAGTCATCCCTACTGTGCTTTCTTTAGTGTGCGCCACGGGCTGGGGTCTCAGTGGCCCCTCCCCAGACCTCTGGTCTGCATCCCAGTGCCCCCTCCCCAGACCTCTGGTCAGCATCCCAGTGCCCCCTCCCCAGACCTCTGGTCAGCATCCCAGTGCCCCCTCCCCAAACCTCTGGTCTGCATCCCAGTGCCCCCTCCCCAGACCTCTGGTCTGCATCCCAGTGCCCCCTCCCCAGACCTCTGGTCATGTTCATTGGCCCCTAGCAGGTTCCTGAGCAACAAACATCTGGATGAAGGTTTTGGGTACGAATTCTTCCATGTGATGGGAGTCTAAGACCCCGTCGAAACGGCAACAGAATGTTTTAAAGGCAATGCATTTTCGACGTATAAAGGTTATAGAGTATTCTTAGTTATAGAGTTTTATATATATATATATATTATATATATATATACTATATAAAGGTTATAGAGTATTCTAAGTTATATAGCCTACAACTAAATAAGATTATTATCAAAGCAGTGGCACCATAAGACGAAATCCCATAATGCACTTTTTCCCCCACACAGTTCCCCAGTGAAGGGAACTTCAAGACCTAGAGTTGATACGTTTTGGTCTGTTTAACCTGCCCCGCTTAAGAGCCCCTGTTGGGTTAAGACGAAACCACTTTCTTCCTTATTGATGTTCAAAAAAGATTTTCTATTAATTTCCACTGATGAAGTGATTGAGGCTTTGGAGGGCGGAGCTATCATCGTTTTCAAAAAGCTCAGGTTTCGCCAATCCACATGGCGACATACGGGTTGCATTTTCAAAACTCTGCAATCTGGAACCCCTTTCAAAAGTCTGTGTTCTTAGGCCCCAAAAATGCCGTTGTCGTGTGGATGCAAGGCCAAAACACAATTCGATTTGCATAAAAAAAAATCATGGTGGCTGGTTTTACTATGAAAAATGCATTATGACAATGAATGGAGGGTAAAGATGAATGATCGTCACACGGAAGGATGGAGGGCACGGGGGTGGATGGAGAGGTGGAAGAAGATGGAGGAACAAAGACATTTGGAGTGCAGATCAAATCAAACATGACAAGGCAGAATGAGGGATGTAAGCGAGAGGGAGAGAGAAGGGTATAAAGAGGTGAGGTGAGAAGGAAAGGCAGGAGATGTTAATGCAGAGTCGGTTCATCTCTATAGGGAGTTGAGATGTGGTTGGCAAAGCCCTCTAATTGCAGGTTTTGAAAGGCCTCCCTGTTATCCTGTGCATGCCTTTTTCTCTGTGGTCTATTCTAATTTAATGGCTGCTTATTAACAAGTCACAATACCTCCTCCCACATCTGCCACAATGAGCAGTCTGCAGAGGTGCAGGTGGAAGAGCTGCGGGTGAAGTTCATCCCCTGCCTTGCATTATGAGCTCGCTCCCGTTAGAGGCTGCATGTTTAGAGTTCTCTCCCGCAGTTCTTTAGAACAGGCTCTTGACATTCGGCCGGAGTTTCGAAGCAGAAAAACTAGTTCCACCCTAATAGCAAATGCCACCTCCCGAGGAATGCGTCGAAAATCATCTTTGACAGCGATCTTAAGGAACTGCATATTCACTGGCACCAAAGCTGTCCTTTTAAATGTATTCCATCCCTCTTTTCATCATTTACTGCAGAGCACAGAAATGCATTTCTTGCTGAGCTTTTCATTGCAGCATGAAATGGCCTGTGTGTTTATATTACTGTGTCAGATCAGAGCCGCAGTAGACCTTGCCATGGTCGTCTCACTACTCTGGACAGCTCCAGCCATGCTGAGTGGTGACAGAGCGATGCAGCTGAAGAGCAGTGCTGTCGTAGAACGTAGGGGGGAAGCAGACTTATAATGCCAACACTCCGGTCATGGTTGAGTTCTCTTTACACATTCCCCTCCCCCAATGTCCTCTTGAGTTCCAAGTTTTGTGTAGCTTTCATCCCTTCCAATGCCTTTTACTGTCTTTCTCCTCTTTCTCTCTGTGTCTTTCTGCCTTTATTAGGTATACTAGTCATGCTAGTTAAACTATTTCTCTCTTATTTATCCCCGCCCCCCCCAAAAAACAAACAAACGACTGTCTAGGGTCTCTGTAGGAGCTTGTAAATGAGAGGCTCCCTTCCTTCATTTGTGCCACACTCCTCACTCAATCGCTCACTCTTGGTGTGTTCTCCTGCACTCAGCTCGGCATTCGTTTGCTCCTCCTCCGAGTAATCTGAGTGAGGGAAACGAAGCCCCCCCCCCCCCCCCTCGACAAGACTCCAGAAAGTCTCTGCGTCCCCCTCTAGTTTATCTTCAAGCGGGGACAGGAGGCACGGAGTGAAATCCCAGGCGTGCTGCACCTGTCTGCCAAGCCTCCCTTCCCCCGCAGCTCTCCACCAGTCTTCCTCCGGGGTCGGTCGGCTGGTCTGCCACTGCCGCTGCTCTCTGTGTGCCAGAGTGCTGAGTGACAACCATGGTCTGGAGCCCCTGTCCTGAGAGGGGCGAGACCTGCTATTTATAGCCCAAAGGCCATCGTGCTACTCCATATCCCCACACACACACACACACACACACACACACACACACACACACACACATGCCTTCATCAAGTAGAAAGGTGAGAGACTGTAAAAGAGAAGGGTGGGAGAGGGAGATAGGTGTAGAGTGAGTGAGGACGATGTGGGGTCGTGTGTGCCAGAGAGCTCTCCAGCATGCCTCTTCTGATAGGGCTCCCGACTTGGCGGCACTACCAAACCAAAACAATGCTTTGCATTTTGGCTTGAAGCCAGCAAATGGAGTGGGTTGGGGGAGGGGAATGGGGATCATCTTAGGCTGCTGTGTGTGTGTGTGAGCGAGAGGGAGCACGTGTGAGCTCTTGGCAGCGTAAAGGGACATGCGTGTCTAGCTGCGAGTGAGTGGCTGGACTGGGAAAGAGCAGTCAAGCTGGGAAAAGCGGTAGCTTACTCCCTCTCTCACACGCACGCATCCCCCACCTCTCCCCTGTCTACACCCCCCCCTCAGGGATGCACAGCCAGCTTCTGTGTTCTTGGCTTCCGCTGGCAGGCCCTGTGTAGTGGATCCAGTGCTGTGTTTACTGTGGGAAGCGTGCAGGGCCAAGTGTTCTCATTAAGGCCTGGGCGCTGGATGTGGCACGGCATGTACCACGCATGGCAATGAGACGCCCTTCTCCAGAGCAGGCCCTGGCAGCAGCAGCAGTAGTCTTGGCTGCAGTAGTAGTAGTGGTGGCGGCATTTGTAGTATTAGTAGTAATGTTGGCGGCAGTTGGAGTTTTGGTAGTATTAGTGGTGGCGGCAGTTGAAGTATTGGTAGTAGTAGTAGTTGCTGCATTTAAGCAGTAGGGGTATAAAGCTACGTCCACAATCATACGTTTCCACTCCGTATCAGATATGATCTCTGTCCATAGTAACATGCCTGATAATGGGGGGGGGGGGGGGGGGAGCCTGAAAAGTGGTCACATGATGGCAGCGTGGCGAATCAGGGAAATATTCTGATAGGACCCCGTCACGGAAGCAGGTTGGGTGTCTGTCATCATGAGACACCCTCTTTACCAGGCCCTGGCAGCAGCACATCAGCATACCAGCAGTAGTTGTATGAAGGGCAGCATTAGCTGTTGGAGGCTAACAGCGGTAGCTGTAGGAGGCTAACAGCAGTAGCATAAATGGCTGCATGTGCAGGAGTAGAAGTACAAGTATGAGCAAGAGCAGGAAAACAAGTTGCAGCTGCAGGAGGCCAGGCTTTAGAAATGGAAGTAAGCCTCAGGGCTTTGTTTGTCAGCAATTAACCAGGCATCATCCACAGAGCAGTCACTTTTGGATTTCCCTTTAGAATTGTATGCAAATGTAATGTAATGGGCAAAGAAAACTCAATAATATATGTCACGGTGGCTATGCCAGTAGCAGCAGATGTAGTAGTGGGAGAAGCGGTAGTAGAGGAGTTGACACTCGAGGACCTGCAAAGTGGATGGAAGTGGCAAAGAGTAGCCATGCTGGTGCTGATGAATGAATGTAGCTTGTCGCCCCTGCTCCATGCTGGGCTGGTTTTGTTTTGGGCATAATTGCTTCGCTTTGCCAACCCAGAGTGGTTTTGGTCAGTTAAATGTGGTCATGCTGACTGATTGCAAATTGGAGGGGCAAAAGTGCAGCGAACAAAACATTCCAGACGGGTCGGAATAAACTGCCTGATTGTGTTATTTGTCACATTAGGCTTTTTGCTGTAGCTAATCCTCACAGTTGTGTTCTTGCATTCTGGGGGGGGGGGATTGGTGCATTCAAGAGGGTAGTGTAGTGTCACTTTGCCTGCACCCATGTTCTTGTTGCGAAGCCTCTGAAATGTCCTCCTAGCTTGTTTGGTTTTTCACACCCGCCTGAGCTGTGAATGGGGCTACACCAGATGCCTCTGCCTCACCTCCGCCATCAGCTGAAGCTGTGCGCTGTCTCGGTCTCACAGCACGGGGGGGGGGGGGGTGGGGGGGTGGTGTTGGTTGGGAGAGAGAGATGGAGAGACCAAGTGTCTGAGTGCTGTCAGGCTAATTTGCAGTTTAAAATGGATGTGTTAAATGGCTGGGTTATTAGCAGTGCGAATTCCAATGTGCCAGGCAGGTGCCGAACACGTATAGTAACACACACACTAGCGCTCTCACTCACACACACACACACAGGCACACGCACATTGACAGATTGCCATCACCAAATGCATTTACAGGGCACCTTTCGTAAGACAGCCGGTGCTCATTCTCACCTCTCTGTTTTTTTTTCTTTCCTTTTCCGCACAGACCTGGGCTCCCTGTCCTGGGACGACCTGGAGAATGATCTTCCGGATGAACTCATCCCAAACGGCAGTGACCTCGGCCTGTTGCCCTCCTCCAACGGCGGTGGCACTGGAGCCGGTAGCGGAACAGCAGGTCCTGGTGGTGGAGGAACGGGCGGCGGGGGTCTGGGCGCTATGATGCCGGACGCCGCCGCCAAGCACAAGCAGCTGTCTGAGCTCCTGCGAGCTGGCAGCAGCGGTGGCCTGGGTGGCGGTAACGCTGCACCCGGAGGCGCCACCCTGGGGGGCGGGCAGCTGGGAGCCCTGGGCAAGAGCCCCCTGGGCCACGGCTCCCCCTCGCACTCCTCCCCCCAGCCACCCAAACCTGGCAGCGGTGCCAACGGCGGGGTCCAGGCTGCCAGCAACAACGCCGGCGCCAACGTGGCCATGGGATTCAACCAGGCCATGCAGGCGCACGGCTTGCAGGGCCAGGTGCTGAACGGGACACTAGGCTCAGCTGGACGGGGCCGGGGGGCCATGCAGTACCAGGCCCAGGCAGCGGTGGGCCCCGCAGGAGCAGGGGGCACAGTGGGCAGCGCGCTGGCAGAGACGCTCACGCAGGCTGCACTCAATGCCCAGCAGGCCAGCAACATGAACAAGGTAAGGGGGCCTGCCTCTACATTTCTTTTTATGTGTGTAGCTGTTTAAATGTAACTACATGTCTCCACTTCCCCCTGACTTATTGGAATGGGAATGAGCATAGTGCTCTCTGCTCACTATTCCCTTGGTTTTATAGGGTATGCACAATTTCCCCTCAAAATAAACAAATGGTCCATTTATTGATTGTTTAATCAATCAATAACCAATTGGTTAATTATTTGTACTTGACCCCCCACCCTAAATCACCATCAGAGTCAGAAAATACTGTACCTCACAAATAATAGGCTAAATGGCACATTCTGTTCCAGTTGATTGCAATGGAACCATTTGAAAGACTTATGAATAAACATACCTCGTCCTGTGCTAATTGTTAAGCTCTGTTCTACTTGGCACACTGCCTGGTTATTTGTTTTATGCTTTTCATTCCTAAGATTTGTCAGTGTTACAAACAATACTGGAATTACAGTCATGTCGCATTAAATTACCTTCCTCAACACTGCTGGAATTCGACCCATACTGTGCCAGCTTGGGCGTTGAAGGGCTAAGGTCTTTGTTCTACCATCACTTGTCTAACCGTCACTTGTCTATTTCAATCAAGCGTTTATTTATTTACTCGTTTTTGTTTTTACAATCGTGATTAATTGTTAACACGTCTGGGGACGTTTTCAACACCTCTTCATAAACGTCTCCAACTCAGGAATCCCTCAGTGAGCTCTTTATGCAAAACAAGCTCGAGGTGAGTGGGAGAGATGGCTTCGGGATGTCGACCTGAGTTCATTTGTCTGGCAGTTTTCCAGAGTGTAAGGCGGGAGGAATTTATAGCAGTTCTTTAAAGTGATATTCCTGGCTGATGCCAGTCTTTTGCATACTGTTGATTAGACTGTAGTATGGGACTCCAGAAATAACAGCAGTTTATGTTGAAAAACACCTTTAAAATGTTCAAGGTCAGAGTAACCGCTTTAGACAGAGAAAAATGCACATATATAGTATACAGTTATCAAAGCATATTTACTGTAGTCCATATAAATTGTGTTGACAATTAACTGGCATAAAAGCTAGATACCTACAAAAACCAATCTCAGAAAACGGTTGAAACCAGCATCATTTTGCTTTAAATAAAGATATATCAAGCCGCAGAGCTCTTTACACACCTTATAGGTCGTATGCACACGAAGTCTAGGGCCTCCGAATCGGATTTACTTTTCACACCAATCGAATCTTTTAATTTCGTAAACACGGAGGCTGGCAACGAGAGATTTGCGTAAAAACGGAGCCACCAGATTGTGTTGAACGGGCTGTAGTACATACCTCACGCCTGTGGGTGGCGCTTTATACAACTGAAAAAACTTGAAAAACCTAGAAGAATAGTCTAAAAAGCACGGGGATAAACACATTACACAAGACATTCAAGCTCCAATTAACAACATTACATTATGATGGTTAATAAAATCAGTGGTTAGACTAAAGGATATGCGAAAATGAATTATTTTTTCTATTGATAATAAAGAGTTTGGAACAGTACAACACGACATGTCTGTCATCCCATTTCCCATGATGCTTTGCTCCGTCCATTTTACATACATTTATGAATAAAAAAGCAAATTAAATCGCTGGCCAATTTATATTTGTGGTCATGAAAGTTATGTTACGTCTGAATAAGAAGAATTAGATAAAAATAGGAGGCTAATCAAAAATCAGAAGACTGGGTTAATGTTAGTGAATTCGAGGCCCACCACGAGTGAGATTTTGAGGGAGAACAAGTTGTGTATATATAGTGGTTGGAGATCGCGAAAAGATCACGTGGGGCAATGACGTCATCAGGTTGCGTGAAACCGTGCAGACGAACACCAGCCCCCGTTCCGATTCAAATCTACTCACTTTCTACCCCAGACTTCGATCGTTGCGGAAACCGTGTGCGGATAGTGAGTGTTCGTCTTTATGATAGGGCTATCGGTATTATGAACAGATCGGATGCAAACAAACTAGACTTCGTGTGCACGACGCTATAGTCCCTCAGTAAAGGGACTTATCCATGAGCACTTAATATTTTCACACCTTATAGCCCCTCCAGTAAAGGGACTTATCCATGAGTACATTAGGGCTGTAACGATATTGGATCGAACCGAGAAATCGCGACACTCTCACGCGAACCTGCATCGCGATGCAAGGAGGCAGAACCGAGACATGCCCTCAGCGGTCACGTGATACAAAAAGTTTGGTTCGCTAGTACGCCTACACGTGTGCTGTGCGCAATGGCTACCTCAGATGACATTTGAATCGGCCATTTGAATTGTTGGCGCGTGGTTGCCGGATTGTTTGTCGCTGGAGGACTGCTCTGCACGGAGAATAGAAGTGTGTGCGTTAATTGCTCCGTAGCTGTCTCTCCCTCTCCCTCTCCGGAGTTTTGGTTGCGGGTGGTCTAACGCTCCCTCAGAAGAAAGACGTACACTGCGTCGTGTTTTGACCACTGTTTTCCCGTACTTAAATTGTTTTGAGTTAATAGGCTGTGAGAGAGCCACCAGTACTTTATGTTACTTTCTTTGGATCTTTCTGTATTTTGTTTGTATGAATGTGTGTGTGTGCTTTCGTTACTTAACGGCCATCTTGTGATGTACGGGGTTACTGTGTAACCCTAACGTTCAGTTTGTAGTGGTTCCCAAGTGTGCGCATTGTGTGGAAGTGCATACCATAATACGTGGTGTAGTAGTGTGGCGGCTATTCACTAATGTGTGTAGTGTTCTGAAACATTGTAACACGTTTGATTGCTCTGGTTCGTGTGCGTGAGCTGGGTTATTCCAGATCTTATAGCTCTTTTTGGTGGGTGTGTTACTGTTGCCAGTAGCCTGTACATCGCGGGTAATCGTGGGTAACTATGATGGCAGTGTTTGAGGGTGTGCATGTGTGAGAACTGTTTTTGTCATGTCATTAACCCTCTAGATCCCATAGCGGCCGTCGACGGCCTCCTTGTAGAATCCCATAGCGGCCGTCGACGGCCGTAATTTTTAAAGACACAGTGTTTATACTACAACATTAATATATGAAAAAATACCCCACTAATGGATAGATTAACATCTTACTTTTATTTTGAAACCGGAAACTGGATATGCTGTCATTGGCTTTTTTTAAGTATTTGCTAATTTAACCTCGCTAGTCGCTAGTACTGACAGATCGCCTGAAGATTACAGTGTCTCTTGGAGTAAAGGCAAGAAATCAGAGACGTCTACATCTGTTCTCACTGGATGATACCGTATTTTTGTGCACCAATGACGACGACTAATCACGTTTGTATGACAGTAACGATCCTGTTTGAGAAGTCAAAAATAAAAAACCGTATTCAAATAGAAATATAAGTATCCTCCTGTTTATTTCTGACTAGCTAACTCACCAGTAACGTCTTCGTATGGCAGTAACTGAGAAGTGTTGGTTTACAAATAGCACCAGTCTCATCGTATACATAGACAAAAGTCATAGCTAGATCAGTGATGTTTGAATAGATTGTAAACCCATGACACTTATTAGCTGAGATATGTAACATTTAATAATTGGTCTTTGAGGGACGTTCAGTAAAGCTCATTTTCACGTTACCTCACTTGTGGAAATGGCGGTCAATTCGTGACTTTCGCAATTTACGAAGGAAGCACCTGCGTCTGTGGGTGAGAGCTATTATTTGCACAAATAAACGACGTGGGTAATCGGTTGTGTTTTCTGGTTTTCAGAAGAAATGTCTTACAATTTGTATCGTCATCTCAATTTCCATGACCAATTTGCCAGCTAACTTGCTAGCTATCTACATTGTCTGAGATAACGTTAGTCTGAGGAGTTCGTCTGGAGTTGGTTGATAGCCAGCTATTGACTCAGCCTCATCACTTACTAAACTGATCAGATTTAGATAAATAACATGTATAATTAAAAAAACTTCGTCTCTACTAGTATTTCAAATCCCTCCTTTGTTTTGAGCTGTAAGCTTATGGTAACATCAGTAGCTACAATCAATAGCAAGGTCATCATTGAATATTGAAAACCTCATATTGAAATGGTATTCAGCAGATTATTTGACAGCCAACTAGTAATATGTCGTGATGTTAAATTTTAAGCTTGTACAGCTGTTATGCTGTAGAAAAGCTAATCACAATGAAATCAGGACCAAGGTATAGGACATCACTACTACAAAAATGTATAGTAGATGTGATATAGCTTGTCCGTATGTAGTACACACTTGGATATTGAGCTGATGTGGCATAAAACAATTGGCATAAAAATGGATGAAACAATAATGACTTCCACTGTGATGGCTTACAATAATAGGATAGTTTCTTTTCTTTTATGTGTGACAGGATGTCAGTTGTTCCACCTCATCTGAGGGTAGAGAAGTGAGTGAGGGTGCTGTGGCAGCAAAGAGAAGTGAGGACATGGGGGGAGAGGAACAGCGAGAGGCCTGATGAGTCTAAGGAAGCTTTAGTAGGACATAGTAGGTTTCTCACTGACGGAATTTAAGATGGAAAGTTGTCAGCTTACAAGTGGTGGTGTTTGTATAGGTGGTCTGACATTACAGTCTGTAGTCTATAGTAGTCTGACATTAGATCCATTACTACCCTCTATCCCGAAACAAGATCAACTGCCACACACCCCTCTATGCCTGTTTATACATTGAATGCTAAACAGTATCCTTTCAGGAAGTCACAGAGACACCAAATCTTAATACCCCATCTGTCGGGTTTCTTAGGCATATACTGTTTCCAAAGTAACATGCCGTCAAATTTAATCATGGCCTCACCCACTGAAAGATGTTTACATGGTCAAAGAAGTTTAAGGACGTAGTTGCACAGCATTTTGGTATCCATGAATTTTGGAAGTGGTCATTGACTGCATTTTGTATCTAAGCAATGGAAAAGTATCCCATTTAGTTGGTCTATTGCTGGATGTGTTAAGTGTTTTGAGAAAGAGTACATGGTATTGAACCAAGTGTGAAAATGATTGGAAAAAACTGTAATGGTCTCACTTTCTGAAGCTTGTCACCTGAGTCTGCTATCGTTGGGTTTGAACAGGGTAGGTATCTGCATAACTCCTCATACTTATTTCATGGCATTAGTGTCTGCCACATAGGACACTTGTAAGGCTGGATCAGATGAACAGTAGTCAAGAAAAGAGGGTATATGATGGATACCCATGAGGATGTTTATCCTCACAAACACCTTCACCTCCTCCACAAATGTATTGCACCAGTAGGGCCAATAGTTTTCCGCGAAAACGGAAAACGGACGGAATACGCGGAATGGACCATCTGAAACGGAATGGACCACTGAAAACGGAATTGCAACTTTTCAAACGGAAACATAATTTTGTGCATCAAAATCGCCCAAAACCCCCTGTATTTTACCCTGTAAGACTGAATTTCTTTCAAATAAACTCAACAACGATCGCAACAATGAACAAACATTAATTAAAGAACAAAAGCAGTCAGAAAATGTCACGTCTGCGCTGAACACTGCTCCGGCCACGCCCCCCTTTTCAACGGTAGTCACGCACTCTCTTCCCAATCGCATTAAAAACTAAAAATGTTAAGTCTTCTGTTGTGTTGATGGCTGTCAAACAACAATCTAAGAAGGGCACGTATTATTCACTGAGTTACCAAGCAGTCTAATTTATGGGGACTAATTAGCACTGCACTGAATTACATTACCAGAGTTATTGCTACACAATAACAATTACACAACTAATATTACTAGATACATATAATAGTGGACATTACACTAGGCAACATGGATCTCATTCATATCTCATCCAGTCGAAATCTTAACAGGATTGAACCCATCTTTATTACAGCGTATCAACATAAGAACAGAACATAGCTAAATCTCCGCTTAGCATCATGCTAATCACTACTAATAGCACGAGCAGGTAGCCCAAAATTCGGTATTTAATACACGATATATCACAGAAGCAACTTCATGAAAACCCTTACTTTCATTAAGTATGCACATAATGCCTCACATACAGGTCGAACAATGATGATTTACGCATTGGAAATGTATAAGGCACAGTATGGTCAACTACTTAGCGACAAACTGAACTCGACAGTATCTTAACTGAGGGTGCTGCACACGCACGCAAACAGCGTTGCTAGGCAACATCACTATCAACAGAATTTTTCATACAGTTAACGTGCGGAAAGGCATTATACGGCTGTTTTTATTTTTTTGACGCGGAATCACGGAATTACCAAAAACGTGACACGGAATTTGCTTTTTTTTGACGCGGAAAACTATTGGCCCTACACCAGGATGCTTTTGAAGAGGCATAGAGTTAGGTGTTTTCCACCAAATTAGCAATTTTTTTGGTAATCTGTATGGTTAAGTAGTGTTAATATTTTAATACTTATTCATTTATTTACAAAATATAACAAATACTAATTAAATACATTAAGAATATATTAAATATAATAACTACATCTGCTGTACGGTTCAAAACTTATGAATTTGAACTTCAGGGTGTATGTAATGATTTGTATTTTAATATTTGTAGAAGTCACTAATACATATTTGATATCATATTAACAAAGAATGTATGCCCTTTCAAACAAAACAAACTTGTAATTGTAATTTTTCTTTTGTTTTCTAACTGTAACTGTTTGTTTACAGAATAACAAAAAATTAAGGAATTCTCTGTTTTTCGTGGGATTTTGCTGGAGTGTTCTAGAATTCTATTGGGGTATAGAGGGTTAAATACCAGTGACCAGATATTTATTAAACTACTGAAATAAAACGTTTTATTTAGCTAAACTCTTGCCTCCTCGATATTCATTCATTTGATTAGCCTGGGCCCTGTTCATAAAATACGTGGCAGTTAGGGTCTGTCACATTTGGCCATACACTGCCATCATAGTTTAAGTTATTTAAGTTATTTGGTTATTTATGTGTTTCCCTCATATTTTTAGGCTATGTTCAAGCCTACTTTTTCAGAAGTTTGTTGAATGTTTTTCAACAGCATTGCTTTGAGTAATAAAAACCTCAATATTTGGTTATAAATTGTTTCTTCATTTTTTTAAAGCTCATACTTATTGTAATTTGAATTAGAAAATATATTTTAAAAATCACGAGGTAAAAAAAAAAAAAAAAATAATAATATCGTGGGGTGTATCGAACCGTGGGTCAAGAATCGTAATACGAATCGAATCGTGAGGTAGGTGTATCGTTACAGCCCTAGAGTACATCATAATTTCTTAGACAGTTTGGGACCACTATTGCCCTTATAATGCACAGAGAATTGGTGTAAAAATCAGATTAGTTCTAGGCAAGCGCATCTGGCATAGTCCCTTCCCCGGCGGGTTTGCTAATCATTTCATGATTTGTCCTGCCCTGGCCTCCATTGTTAGAAGTTTGCCATGAGTGAGGAGACTGCAGTGTGTGTGTGTGTGTGTGTGTGTCTGTGTCTGAAACACCAACACCCTCACAGGAAGTCAATAGGAAGCAATCGGGCCTCTGCTCGTCATACACACACACTCTGGCTGTCCTCATTGCCGAGGACAGGGGCCCCGTATCACACTGAGAGGGGTGTGTGTGTGTGAGAGAGGCAGAGTGCAGGACACACATGAGGAAGAGAGTCTGAAGCTTAATTTATGGTCAGCCTTTTACGCAGACACGCAAGAGCCCATTGCGTCGTTGCAAACCCCCTCCGAGCACCTGTTGCGTGCTTGCGTGCGTCGCCCAAATTTTGTAACTATCCGACTTGTAGACGCAAGCTGCACGCAAGCCGCAGGGCTGTGATTGGTTCAACCCATCGCTGTTTACCATCGCTGTGCGTAGTAGCGTACATTAGAGCTCAGACATCTCGCAAATCCCCTCAGATGTATTTTTCAGTTACAATAACAGGTTTTTTACATTGCACAGTGTCTAGTTCTCAGTAACTTAAAAAAAATCTAAGCAAAAAAAAGACAAACAAACAACTTTTAAATCGCTTTTTACCTTTTGGGTAATAGCATGCTACCATTAGATTGTTGACTCAGACACCTCTCAAATCCACTGACGTGTTTTTGACTTAAAATTTCACTGTGTCTATTTCTCGATCATTTTTGAATATCTAAGCAAAAAAATTGAAAAAACTACTTTTATGTACCAAAACGACCATCTACGGAGTTTAGTCCGCCACCTTTTTGTGAATTACTTTGCGACCCCCACCATCTGACGGAGAACTAAAAAAACCTTTCAGGATTCCATCAAAGCAACTGCGTGACCATGCATTGACGCAGGTAGAAGCATATTTTGGCCTTGAGATGGATAGACACAGGCAGGAAGGAGATCTGGTTTACTGGTGGCCTATGTGAAAGAGAGCGAGAGAGAGAGAGAGAGAGAGAGAGAGAGAGAGAGATGAGGTGTGATTATGTGAGATGTAGGGAAAGATAGGATGGATGATGGACAGGTGGACGGGGAAGAGCTAGAGAGTGGATGAAATGAAAGATTCCTCACAAGCCTAAAACATCAGACAGACTGTTTAAAAAGTGTGTTAGACGGCTTCTTTTAACATGGAGGAAGTGAAAGTGTCACAGCCTTAAAAAAAACCGCTTAGGTTACCAGCTCTACCTGAGCTTCATTTCACCTTTCAAACAGAGACGCAGCCATATATTAGGAGCTGCTTTGGAAACCATATGCATCAGCTTCGAGAACTTCTTTAAGTTGCACTTTGTTCTTTGTGAAACTGTGTGAATTGGCACTTGAGTCGTAATGAAACCAGCTGTGGTTTTCCTTGCTACTGAATGCGGGCTGAAGTCCTGTGAGCTGCAGACCCGCACAAGTTTGAAGCCTGTGCTGCGGTTTTCATCTGTAGTGGGGTGTTCGTAAATCTCTTGTACACCTTGTTCTTACCCTCCATTTGACACCCACCCATTACGCACAGACACGTCTACGGCAGGGCTCCCTATCTGATATTGACCACACACACACACACACACACACACACACACACACACGATCCTCAGATCTTGCATCACAGATATTTACAGTGCATGTCTTAGGTTTAAGACCTGTTAGTGTAGTCTAATCGTCGGTATAACTGATCTGTTCCTCAGGGATGCATCCACCACTGCCACACCACACAGGGCCATCCATCACATATCATTCCTCTCCACCAAAAGCCTGTTAACCTCCACCTTATCCATCACACACACACAGCAGTCCCAGGGCATCCATCACAGACACATCACAAAGTCATCACTGATGAATCCATCATAGTGTCTGCCATCAGACACACGCACACACCTATATGTCTACCGCAGACATGTAGGTGGCCTCACACGTTGCCCATCTTTTTTTGTGTACCCTGAATCTGTTATCATAAAACGGTTGGTTGGCTGTCTGGGGCGCAATATGCCCGAACAGCACAGTGGTCGATATATTGACACAGTTTGAGAATCAGGCCCGTCAGTCAGCTCAAGAAAATAACCCTTAGTCAGGGCCCTAGTTTTGCTGCATATTTTTTCCTCATCAGAAACACAGTGTTCTTGAGCAGACAGCTGCTGAGCAGTCTGCACTCAAGGCTGTTCCATTCTGCCTGGAGTGGCTCTGTCTGCCGTCCGGCTCAAGAGACGTTCCTAAGGCTACACACACACCAATGCGTTTTAGTTCTAAAACGCATCTCTTTTGCTTTTGCTATGTATAGGCAGCACTCTGCAGTGTGACCATTTCATTCGCATATTATGTGAGTAAGAATGTCTGTGTCTGGTGGTCTGAATACAACATAAGAAAACTACACTAAGCAGACTCTACTCACTTTGTTTCCGGAAACCCACATATGAGGCGTAACATGTACCTGCGGCATTTACACTGCAGGAATGCTTTCATAGGGATGAATCCAGTCATGGCCCAGCAATCCCTACACCGCACAGTACTGTCAGCTGCTGGCAGACAAGTGGCCATGACAATTTAGGAAGCTGTTTGGCAATCGATGTGGTTTATATTGGTGAAAAACCGGTCAAGGCAAACTAGGTACAAAGCCTGTCCAAAAGAATCTTATGTATGTACCGTTTGAAGTTGAGCTTAAAATATGATCACAGGTTAAAAAGAAACCTAAGGTAACATAATGAGGAAACCAAAAGTGAAAATCCTATTTCCGGAAGTTTTGAGTGAGTCATCTGTAATCTTTCTAATTGACTGATCGCCAGGGCTCCGCCCCCTAGTTATTGTTGCTACGTCCGACACAATTCCCGGAACTGTCAACCTAAAAGCCATGGCGAGTACGGGCACAAGTGCTATAGCTGTCAGTGTGAGTCATGATTTTTGGAGTAATACCTCCGCAATATACTCCTGATCAAGGCAAAAGGGACTGCAATATGCAGTGGAAGGATATATCCAAATATTAAGATTAACAACGAAGGGGAACACAACAATAACCGAAGCGAAAGCATACAGGTCTCAATAAAAATTAGAAACCCCCACAACCTCTTCATGAAATCCAACCAACATAACCTTGTAGACTAGTCATGTTCTTTCACCACTGGGTAAGATCTGTATATACTATTTCAAGCTAGCTAATAACCTACAAAGATTTTGTATTATTATTATGTATTCACTCTCGGGCGGTATCTATCTATCTAGCTAGCTAGGGTGGTGGCAATCTAGAGCAGGGGTTCCCAACCTTTTCGACTCCGAGGCCCAACCCTTCGTATTTGTAACAGGTCGGGGCCCAACAGACACCCCGCTTATTTTAGCGGATCTATATTCCATTAGGCTAATTGAATCTATAATCCATTCATTATAATTAATAAGCGATTGTTATGTGTGAGAAAAAGCAACATCAGCACCTACCACAGGTGGAAGCCTATAAATAAATTAAAGAAAATCGAACTCTAGATAGTGCATCAAAATTGTATTGTGCACCAGAAAACAACATAAATACACACAGAGAACTTAATTGCAGTAGGCCTAGGCCTATTTGTGCACAGCAAACAAGCAAGGAAATCAAACCAGAAAAGACCCAAAAGATAGCATGTACTCAAAACAAGTGATGGAACATGCAAACAAGACCACTCAGCTAGGCCTAATTAAAATAGGTGATGCTTCAGACATGCAAACAAATAGGTTCAAATAGGTCAGTTTAATGATTAGAATAATTAAAATAATGAATTCAATCTGTGGCTGCAATCTATTATCAACATAAATAGCACCAATCATTCCATGGCAGTCGTTTGAGTTGGTAGCTGTCGACAGAAAAGCATAGCCACTCCAATGATAACGCACAAAAACAGCACTAATGCAACTTTACTGACGTCCGTGGAATCCTATACATTTACGAGTAATCCCTTCAGACAGCGTGTATTTTAGACACTGTTGTTTAATGGTATTTTTTTCCTGCTCTCTCGCCGTCAAGCAAGGAATAAATGTGAAACACAATGCTGCCACTCAATGGTAAATCGTAACAATTATCCCCTGAAGCAATTCGAAACACCTCAGTCAGCCCACCGTCTTCAACTATGTTGAAGAGCCGGCAGTCACCACCAACCCAAACCGATTAGCTGATTAACTGCGTTGGTAACCTTTTCATGGACTGGTCTAGTTATTTTACTAGAAACGTCGTGGAGTGTGGGTTGGCAACCATCTAACCTGGGGTTGCTTTCTGTCGGGTGCTTTGCATTAAGGTGATAACTTAAAGACGAGTTGCTTCTGTGACAGCTAAATTCAGCTTGACAAATGCTACATACAACTTTAGATGTGTCATTTTGCCTCTTCAATAGAAACTTTCCGCCAAACAATCCCTCAGCTCTCTCTATCTTTCACTACTGTCTCGGTTGCTCCTGCCTCCTACGCTGCAGGCACGCACCGGTTTCTTGTCAGTGGTCAACGCACACCGGAAGTAAACAAAGTTGCGTTAACTGCATTAAAATATTTGTATCACATTAATCTCGGCCACAATAATAACATAGACGTACGCGTTAACTTTGACATCCTTAATTAATATTGTTCTCAATTTAAAATCAGTTACTCGCTCCGCGGCCCACCAATGGAGGGGGAAAAAAAAATCTGAAACATTTTCGCGACCCAATGGATAGTGCTCCATGGGCCCATAGGATGAGAAACCCTGATCTTGGGATACCCAGGGGTAGGTTGCCCATTCACAAAATGCTACAAAGATTTAAATTAAAAAAGTTCATAATGGCCTTTTGGTACGTTTTCTTCAACATTGATGCAGTATGTTAAGCTCCTGGCAACTAGCTGGCGTTTGCTATGGCAGCTACGATAGCTCATTGTGCAATTTTACAGGCGGTAACATTAGGATTTTGACAGTAACATTTACAATTTGATTAAAACATTAACACATTTGTTGGACAAACAAGTTATTTAGTTCCGATGGTAATAATACTAGTTGCAATGGACCATAACGGTTTTGGGATGTTCTCTCAACTAGATAGTTAGCCAGTGAGTGTGATAGCTAGCTGGCAGCAAGCAGCTTAATTTACTTTGGAGCAGACATATGTGTATTTTGCGATATATTGAGTTGGGCGTTTATACTGCGATATACTGTTTAATCCACAGCTGGCACCTTTGCGCCTGTGTTTTGGGCTTTGGGGAAGCGGGAAAAAACGACGTGTCCCTCTAATCTCTCAGGGTACCTTATGTCATACCTACAAGTCCCGTAGGCACACTGTTTAACCATGCTGCTCAGGCCTCAAAGTTGTCGGACTCTCTTCTCTTAGTAGCGGTTGCTAATGTATGATTGGACAAGGGCCGCTCTAGGGAGGAGTTTCGCAATCGGTCAATTGGTGCATTGGTATGTTTAAGTCCTTAAAACGGAACTGACTGCACCCAAAGTTCTGTCTGTGATGCGGTCTTGGTGCTCAAATTCTTCCGGATTGGGTCAGATCAATCCCAATGTATCCTTGACACGTGTCCGTTTTCTGTGTTAGACATATTATTGCTGATAATTCTTGTCTAAACGGAGATTCTTTTAGTTTTAGAATTCTGTTTTAAAACTAAAATGTATTAGTGTTGCCATAGCCTAAGATTTGGTGTTCACATTGTGGAGTTCCTCACTGCTCTGCTCAAGTGTGTTGGGAGGCAAAGGGGGAATGAAGGAGTGTGGGTAAGATGGGTGGGGGGGGAGAGGAGAAGTGGTGGCCGAGTGGAGTGCCTTAGACTGAAGCTGCGCTCAGCTATGTGTGTAAGATCCCCCCCACCCCCCGCCTGCATTCTGCCTCTCAGCTGGGCGTCCATCCACCCAGCCGGCCGGCAGTCCGTCGGCGGCACACAGGCAGCCTCCCTACCAGCTGCGCCTGAGACAAGGACGAGGGGTGGGGGGGAGGGGGTTGAGGGAGAGGAGGAGGGGTGACAGGGGGCCCTTCAGCTCTCCAGATTTCCCTCTTTCTCTCTCCCTCCGGGTGAGGAGAGGAGACAGATGGGGGCTGCCAAAAGCGGACGGCCGGTCCAGACAGCCTGTACCTCCACGTGGCTGGCCCTCTGTCAGAATGCTCTTTAAAGAGCGGGGAGGTGGGGGTGTGAGAGTGTGTGCAGGGACATGAATAGGCATTGGGACTTGGAGTGAGTGGCTTGTCTGGAGTTTTTTTTAAAGGGCTCAGGAGTGATTCTGTGCGTGTGCATACCGCTTGTTTTATCCAGAGAATTTTGAAAACTTGAGATGGTTCAAGTTGGTTTGGCAACATAACTGCCCAGCTATGATTGTATTGTTTTTATATTGGTAAATGTAATATTTTTTTAAAACATTTTTTTTTTGCAAGAGACCATTTTAGTATTTTACTGAAGTAACACATCTACCTTCGCCTTCCAGATAAAAAGAAAAGCATCGATAATCAATTGTTTGTCAGAGATTACCCGTAGCTGTATTCTCTTGATTTAATTATTTGTTTTCGATGGTGAAAAGGACCCTTTTGACTAGGGGTGGGAATCTCTTGGCACCTCACGATTCGATTCTGATTCAGAGGTCAACGATTCGATTCTAAACCAATTTTCGATTTCAAACCGATTATCGATTATCAATTCTAAACCTATAAAACGATTATCGATGCATTTCGACTTTTAAATCATTTGAGTTTGCTACTCAGAGTCTAAATTCACTTCCTACTTTGTGTTTGACAATTAAAAAAATTCAACAGATGAATTACCTTCTCTATTTTGTTTATTAGAGAAAAAGCTTTTCCTTTTTTACTTTCTATGATCAATGCAATAATCGATGCGGCTTGCATTCCAACATAAAATTGATGTTTTTTTTATTTTATTTTTTATTACAAAATCGATTATAAACTTGGAGAGAATCGAGAACTTTAGAGAGAATCGAGAAAAATCCCCCCACCCCTACTTTTGACAATGTGATGACGTTCATTTAGAATACTATACTCTCCAACATTCCTTGATGGTGTCAAGAATTCCTCCACTCAAGTGTTGTGTTGATCTGCATTTTAGAAGACATGACTTAAGAGTTGATCTCTTTCATGACCATTCAAGCTCTCCAACCTTCCCTAGTCGCCAGCATCATAGACCATAGACCTTAGGGGTGTAAATCACACCCATCATGGCGATTCGATTCAGTATCGATTTCCTGATCCAACGATTCGATTATTTTCGATACTCATGAATACACCACGATACGATTCGATTCGATTAATTTGTTCTTTTTTTTACCTTACAGGCTAGACAATGTTTCAGATTTGAAATAAATCAATGAAAGCTGTTATATCGTTATGCATTTGAGAAACAACAGCCAATAACAGAAGTAGAAAAGTTGTACTCCACCTAGGCCTATGACGACCTCATTCACTGAAAAATAATAATGCCCCTGTTATAGATTCTGAAAGGCCTTGCATCAAAAAGTACTGTACAAAGTGTTAAGTAACAAAATAGGCCTATACCACATTCACTATAGAATAACAATACTCAACAAAATCAGTGCAAAAGTGCACTAGCAGCAAACGGTAACAAAAAATAGGCCTGTAGTTAATTCAATTTAAAATGACAATGCTCCACAAAATCAGTGCAATGAGTGCAAATGTGCACTAGTAGCAGCAAATGGTAACAAAAAATACCCCTGTAGGCCTACTTCATTCACTATAAAATAGAAATACTCATCAAAGTGCACTAGCAACAAAAAGTAAAAAAAAAAAATTTTTTTTTTTTTTTTTTTAAACCGATACTCTTGCGGACGTGTCGATGCATCGTATCGTCGGCTGTTGGATCGATGCATCGATGCAAAACGATTTTTTTTTACACCCCTAATAGACCTCAGTCTTGAGTAATCAGACAAAAGCAGGTATATTTCCACTTTCTTGCTAAATGTCTCAACCTTTCCTGACCTTCTATTTTGAGATTTGCACTGAAGATATTTTCAGTGTTGAATACAATTATCGGGTCCCAAATGTTTTGTTGAAAAGAATTAGGATGGTATATCTACTACCATTCAGAAAAATTTGAATCATCCAGGAAATTCTAGGAAAAGTCAAATTTGTACCCATCAAATATGGTGCTAAGTAAATTGAAGATACAGCCAAGATAAGACAAGAGAATATAGCCATTGGCAAATTAAGAAATTATCATTTCTGCTTGAGGGGACGAAAAAAACAATTGTGCTTGAAAATTTGCTTTCATCAAAGAATCCTCTATTTGCAGCATTTACAAACGTAACAGCACTACAGCTTGTCTGCTTCTTCCCATAATTTAGAGCAATGCTTTGGGTTACTGTCCTATGACCTTGTTGTAGGATGGACATGTCTCCAGTCAAGTGCTGTTCACAGGGTATGGAGTCATGGTAACATTGAGCTATAGCCTTCCTTGTTCCTTTTACGCTGTAAAAATTACCTACTTCCCCAGACCATCACATCTCTGCCGTGCAGGAGTGATGGTGTCACTCCTCCACCATTTTCATTTGCTCCACGCTTCACAAAATGTATTCTGTGATCCAAACACCTCAACTTAGATCTGTCTGTCTAGATCTTCCTTCCAGTATTTTTTTCCTTTGGCAAATGTGAGCCATGTCTTTTCATTGGTCAGTCTTGGATATGGCTTTTTCAGTAAAGGGGCTAAAGAATGCTGGCCCTCTCAGCACACACTGAGACGTTTCATGGGTGCTATTTAACAATGCTGCCAACTCAGAACCTGAGAAACTATTATTTGTTTGGCTTGTTTCCCTTACGTTTTTCTTAAGTTACTGAGAATTAGACACTTGCCAAACTAAAACCCCCATTATTGTAATAAAAAAATAGGTCTGGGGAAATTTGTGAGGTGTCTACTAACCAACGGATAAATCAAAACTTTGCAATAGCATCAAGGACACCGTTTCCAACAGTTTAATGACATGCTTAAGTTTAACTTATTTTATGTGTACTCATACGACCGTTGCCTTAGAAGAACTGTTTAGAAGTAGAAGGAGGGGTAGGGGTATGTGCTGGTCTGTCTTTGCTGATGTCCCCCGATATTGCAGCTCGTAATTGAAACACTTAGTATATTCACAGCAGGTGCCTAAGTCTGAAGAAAAGCCTTGGGCTGGCCCTGATCTTACATGGGAAACGGCCATTTTAGTTTCTAGTGTGTTCTTTCTTTTTCCTTCACTGTACTCATATCTCCCTCTCTGCCTCTGCAGATGGGTCTGGCGGGCAGCAGTAGTCCGTTTGGGCAGGCGTATGGGCAGGGTGCGGGGCAACAGAACAGCCTGCCTCCGTTCCCCTCTGACCTGAAGGGTGCAGCAGTCACCAATGTGGCAAACCTGGTGAGTAGCTGGGGCAAAAACCAAACTGTCTTGTGATTCATCATCAACATGCTAAGCTTGGCAGTGCAAGCTGTGATAAAGCAATCAACCAGACTGTGTCTCAAGATGATGAAGGATGAGTGCACAGCCGTCATCAAAATGCAGATTTGTTGCTGCAGATGTCTTATTGGCGGTTGGTGTCCCTTGTGGGTGTTCACTTAATGGTACCTGCCTTTGCCAGATTTGCCTAAAATGTACAAGAAAATACCATTCCACTAGTCAATTACTGTTGAAAGTTGTAGTAACGAGTTGATTACCTCAGTAATTGATTCCACAGTGAAAGGACAATTATTAGAAGCATCTGGATTCATGTTCCTTGTCTTTCCCTCCTGTTCCCTCTATCCTCCTCTCTCTCTGTCTCTCTCCTGCAGTCCCAGCTGCAGCAGCAGCAAGCATCCACGCAGCAGCAGCAGATGGGCGCCGCAGTGGGCATGGTCGCCCAGCAGCAACAACAGCAGCAGCAGGTGGGCCTGGTGGCAGCAGGCCCAGGCGGTGCTGCCACTGCCGTGGGTGCCGGTGGCGCTGCCGCTGGAGCCAGCGGTGTAGCCACGGGCCCCACGGCCGACCCGGAGAAGCGCAAGCTGATCCAGCAGCAGCTGGTCCTGCTGCTGCACGCCCACAAGTGCCAGCGGCGCGAACAGGCCAACGGTGAGGTGCGCGCCTGCTCGCTGCCACACTGCCGCACCATGAAGAACGTCCTTAACCACATGACCCACTGTCAGGCCGGCAAGACCTGCCAGGGTGAGTCACCAAGGGGGGGAGCTCGGGAAGGAGGGGTAGGGGTATGTGCTGGGGAGCAGAACCCCACGTGGGGTTTCTGGATTATTTGGGTGCAGGTGTGTGTGTGTGTGTGTGTGTGTGTGTGTGTGTGTGTGTGTGTGTGTTTGTGTGTGGAAGGGTAGTTCATTACTCTGTGTGTGGGGAACTGGATGTGGGCGGGTAATGGAACATGTGTGGGTGTGCCGGTGTGCAGTATGTGGAATAGCTGGATTTGGGTGCAGTTGTGTCTGGCTTGTGTTGTTGTTTTGTTTATGTTTTATTGATAGCTGGGATAGGGTAGTGAATTGTTCTTTGTGTGTGGGCAAATGTGCAGTAAGGTATTGGAAAGTGTCTGTGTGGGAAAGCATTGAAACGAGTATCTTCGAGTATTGTGGAGAAATCAAGCTTTAGGAGCTTCAGCCACCATGTCTTTCAGTTAAGAAATATTCCACCAGAGTAATTTTGATCTCTGTTATGTGGGTTGTTTTTTGGGTTTGCTACTTAAAGGGTTGTTAATGGTTGACATAAGTAACATTTTTATGCGACAGTTTTTGGCTGTCATCTTGCTTAATGAGTGTCACATGTGCAACCAATTTTTTTGTGAATGAGCTGAATGAATTTTGTGAAACCTGCAGAATGGATTTTAACCCCTTCAGTACTTTTATCTTTTGGACAGTAATGCTGATGCATCTGAGGTCTTTTTTGCCGTTTGGCTGACGGCACACACAATTTGGACAGGACCAAAGAGGTTCACACCTTCGGTAAAGCAGTACCTTAACACTGCTGTTCTAAAGGAATTCAAGTTCAGCTTTCAGCCTCATGAGACTTTTTTCCTGTTCTGTGAAAGTCCTGTAAACCATTTTGCTGTTTTATCAGTCTCTTAAAAGGCTCCTTTTATACGCAAACGGTTATAGGCAAGGTATGACTAGGGAGCATTTCTTTGAGTCATGATCTCTCATGAGATTCAAACATGCCTTTCACATGCCAACGTTGATCTTTTCTGGACATGCAATCTGTGTTTTGACTAAAGATGCTTAATCAAAAGGAAACCGCTCCGTGTCATAATCTGTCTCAGATGAACCTGGGCTTTGTATAACTCCGCTCAAAGATATGACCATGGTGAACTCAACTTGGCCTTTAGCCTGGGAATGTAATATCCCTTGTTCTGGCGAGAAAGCAAACATCACGCTGAAACCAGTGCAGACGATGATTATCACAACATCTGTCTGATGAACTGCTTCATCTATCGAATGGAAGCCGTGTGTGAAACGGGAAGCAGATGTGGAGACGGGGACAGATGTGGAGACGGGGACAGATGCTCTTGTAGATGGCATGAGGGAGTGCAGGCTAATTGAGGCGTAAGGCTTTTCATTGCTCCCCATTGCCAACAGAGCAAGGACCACACCGCTGCATAAAGACTTGTAATTATCTGTGAGGGATGCAACCAGGGAAATGAAAATGAGTATCAGCTTTGTTATTTGGGGTTTTTCTTCTTCTGTTTCCCTCCTCCCTTCTATGTGCTGCTACAGAAATTGTCTTTGTGTCGACTTAGTGAGAACATGGCGTTACCCCTGCGGGAAACTTTTTGTTCTGACTAAAGCTGGAGAGACAGATTTCCCTAGCTGTGTCTCACACTCACAGACGCACACACACGCACACACGCACGCACACACACCCGCACACACACACACACACACACGCGCACACACACACACACACAGGCACGCGCTCCAAGGCTAAATCCACGCCCGAGGTGTGTGCCAGCTCATTTCCCCTCTGGTTGCTGCTGTACATTCTGCCTGGATCACCTGCCTCTTCCTTTCTTTCTTTCTTTCTTTCTTTCTTTCTTTCTTCTTCTTCTCCTCTCCGCCGGCGCTCCTCGAGCGCTCCTGCTGCTGCTGCAGTCGCTTACGGGGCTTCTAAGCCCCTCGGCAGCAAGCGATCACTAAGGCCAGAGGCTTTATTAGAAAATGGAAGGAGACGCGAGAGCGGTTCAGATATTGCGGGATCCAGCAGACGTGGAGAAAGACAAAATGGAGTGTGTTGACATCAGCTTTTTAACCAGTGGCAGCGTTCAGCTCCCCAAAAAATAGAAGGCCAGGCCTGTGGCTTTTTATTTTGTTTTGCCCAGCAAAGCTGATTTTGCTTGTTTTTGTTCTCCATCGTGCTTGAAGAATTAGTCATTAGCAAAACCACATGTCTGATGTCAAGCACTGAAGACAGACATTCACTTTTCAGTGCTTTACGTCTGGGGCAACTACTGCAACTTGCATCTCATGTCTAAAGCCCAATTTATACTTCGGTAGACGACACTTTTGAAAAGGTCGCCGACACAAAAAAAAGTGTCTTCCAGGCCAGGTGTGTTTATACTTCAGACGAACAGTCGCCGAGTTCGTCATAATGGGAGAGGCGCTAACGACATTTTTCTGCCACTACATTCTACTTTTTGAAAATCAACGGCGTGTGCCGTCTATCTAGCTAATCACACTGACATAATTATGAAGAGTGTTTACTGTTTAATGATATATATCCGTTTTAACAGGTAGGTATTATTTGTGGAGGAAGCAAGCTATAATAAAAGTATATGAGAATCAAACATACACTACATAAACTATTAAAACACGATACAATGAAATGAATACGTTCTTATTTTCTTTGGTATTTTTGTCATATTCAGATTTGCAATGATGATAGCTGGCTAAAATGAATGTCAAACAAGTCAAGTCAAACACAGTTGTGGACCAAGATCTGAACTGCTGCCCAGCTGCCAGCAGCGTGCGGAAGCCTTGATTGTAATCGCGTTTGAGACGCGCAATTCTCCTCTCCAGGCGCCTCCACTTTCTCATGTGGAGGACGCAGCTTAAGCGCAGAGACTGGGTTTGCCCGTCTCCTAATAAAGTTGGCGAAACAAATGCAACATTCGCTTATTAGCCTACCTCTTGTTACCAGCAGACACACACACAACACTTTCCAAAATGGCATTGCAATGAATAAATCAGGCCTATGATGTGCATTGCGCATGCATGCTTTGTCAGTGCTTAACAATATCTGCGTAATGTCCTGCGACAATCTGCCGGTGATTTCCTTCTCACGAGTGGTAGGCCTACACTATATTCAAAACCAGAGTAGGCTAAGTTAACAAATATTGCCTAGGAAAAGTTATATGCGTAAAGGCCCGGTAAGCGTCTCCGCTGCGCAAATTAGGCTAAATGCTGCATGTGTTTTGTGCCACTTAAAATATTTCAAAATTATGCCAGAGCCTGCACTTCCAGCTTCCTTGTTAGTCCTATTTGTAGGCTAAAACATGAAAATTCCTCCAGTGAACGGACCTCTTGCATTCTTCACTTTGCACACGCACTTTTTGCCACCCCATGAATCCCGGACCACTGGTTGGAACAAAGGCATTTCGGAACAGAGGGTTTAATTGGTAAAGATATTTCGGACAAATTTGAAATATTGAGCTTTCGGAACACTGGGTAGTCCCCCAGCCAGACAGAAGTTTTGCTTGGTCATATCTCATCATTGCCTGCGAGCTATTTACAACTACAGGGACGTAGCAATAACGTTGTTTGCACAACTCCTATCCTT
Organism: Sprattus sprattus; assembly: GCF_963457725.1. Classification (NCBI taxonomy): domain Eukaryota; kingdom Metazoa; phylum Chordata; class Actinopteri; order Clupeiformes; family Clupeidae; genus Sprattus; species Sprattus sprattus. Next base: position 35,536,780 of record NC_137920.1, read on the forward strand.
CTAACTGCCGAGCCATTATTGAACAGATTGTAATACTTTCTGAGGCAGGTCGCCGCTGAGCACCTGTTTAATTGTGTATGTGTTTTTCAAATGTGGGTAAAGCTGCTGTGTGTGCTGCTGCACCAAATAATTCCTTTCATCAGTGTTTTAAAAATGTTTCAGCACTTTGACCGTCTGTTTACGTTACCGCGAGTCAAAGCACTATCCATGTTTCTGATCGCTTTCTCGTTGACCTGTCTACTTTCCCAATACAATAACCGAAGTAACTAATTTGTAAAATCCAAAATATTGTTGATATATATTCGCCAATGGTGTGTGTTCGCGCCTCCTGCCTGACTAGTAAACTAGCCCATCTACCTTATGCCACTGACAGGGGCTCGTCATAATAGCAGGCACCGGGGCCAGTTGTATCTAGCCAATCACACCTGCGCGACACTTTGTGACGACTTGAGCGCCAGTAGAAATTTCTCCAATCCATCAGGAACTTGTCAGGAACGATTCCCTTGGTGGCCAAACTCTGCGTGTCATGTCATGGTCATGGTTCATGGTTCGACAGCATGGGGGGGTTGTGGCCTGAGTGTTTGTGCCAGTGTGTCTGTCTTATGACCCAATCTGACTACCATCCAGCAAGCCCAACAAGTGTCTTGGGGGGGGGGCATGTCTTCAGTTAGAGTGGATGTTTCATTCTTCATTGTTGGTACACCACGAATAGGAGGACTAGTGTAGTTGGTTCACCCCATTTCCCCCAAGATCAAGTGATGTACTGCTGTAGTCTGCTGGTTAACGTGTACATTGGATGCCATGTCTGAAGGTGTATTTGTTTCTAATCTCTTTCTCTTTCTCTCTCTGCAGTGGCTCATTGTGCGTCCTCCAGGCAAATCATCTCTCACTGGAAGAACTGCACGCGGCATGACTGTCCTGTCTGCCTGCCGCTCAAGAACGCCAGTGATAAGCGCAACCCCCAGTGTAAGTCTCCCTCTCCTCCTCCTGTCTGTCTCCTCTCCCCTCCCCCTTTCTTTCTTTCTCTTTCTTTTCCTCTTTCTCTGTCTGTTGCCATCATGGCCATCAGCACATTTTAACAGCACCCAATCTCCAGAACAGGCCCAATTGGGAGGCCAGTAGTTGCACTCTACTGCAGATCTGTGTGTGTGTGTAAGCTTCTCCTGATAAATGAGCCTGCGTCCCTGCTGAGTTTGGCATCTGCTGAACACACACTGACTCACAAACGAGAGAGGGAAAGGGAGAAGAGCAGAAGGAGGGAGAGTAAGAAAGAGAAGACGTCAGGGAGGGGATACAGACGCTTCCACCGTGGCATTGACTGCTGTCTTTAAATCCCTTTACTACCACAGCTCTTGTGTTCTTTCTCTTTCAATCTCCTTCTCTCTCTCCCTCTCTCTGTGGAGCATCTTTCATCACGCCACTGAGAGGAAGGGAGGGAGAGTGAGAGAGGACTTGAGTTTGTTTCTCTTTGCTGGATTTATGTGCTGGCGACCAGAGACTTTCTGCTGATGCAACTGTCGTCACTGTATGATTATTTTTCTTTTTTTCTGCCTCCTTCCTCGTTCGCCTGGGTTTGGAAGGGGTCCTCAGACTTTGTTTTCTTTCCAAATGTATACCTTTTTTTTTGTAATTTACTGTTTATTAAAATTTTCCTTTTCACATATACAACAAAACAACATGACATAAACGTAAAACCAAAGTAGGACAAACAAAACAACAACATCAACAAACAAAAGAAGCACAGATACAGAGAATGAACCAGGGAAAGTGTATACCTTTTGTAGAAAAGTTGTTACCGGTGGTTTGTTCCAATTTCTTCGGAGAGAGAATGACATGGGCTTGATGTGCTGAAGCTGGATGTGATCTTTCTGCCCTTCTCCTCTCTCTCCTTCTCTTTCTATCTAATTTCTCCCCTTAATTCTTTGCTCACGCACTCTCTCCACTCTTATTTCTTTGGCCCTTTTCTATCCCTTTTATTTCTCTCTCTTTCTGACCTCTCTATCATCTCTCTCTTCTTTCATATCCTCCTCCTGTCATTCTCCTCTCGTCTTCCTCCGCCTCCACAGCCCTGTTGAGTTCTCCCAGCGTGGGTCTGCCCAGCTCCATGGCGGCGGCGGTGGGGTCAGGCCAGCCCAGTGCGCCATCCTCCATCAACAGCTCCACCACCATTGACCCCAGCTCCATGCAGCGCGCCTACGCCGCCCTGGGCCTGCCCTACAGCAACCAGACGCCCGCCACACAGACGCAGTCACCCGGCCAGTCGCCCCACCAGCAGCTACGACCCCTCAACGTACTCGGTAAGCAGCCGAGGCCACGGCTCTCGTTTGTGTGTGGTGGTGGGGGAGGTGTGCAGTTTGGTGTATAGATATGGTCTTACTGTTGCCTGGTTGTCGTTTCTCAATTGCAAATCGCTTTGAGTAAAAACGTGTGCCAAATGAATAGATGTACATGTCAACTAGGGGTGTGAAAATAAATTGGATTGTTTTTTTACACACACACACACACACACACACACACACACACACATTTGATTGCTTTTATTTGGATCCAAAAGACAAGCCACAAGTTACAGGATCCAAATACTTTGGGGAGAGTCTTTGACAGGGTGACAAGTCTGATAGGCTTACAAACTTTTACCAGTTCTCTTAATAATGTAACACTCAAGAGTCAAGGATAAACAAAACATCTTCGTCTCCATATTTGCTTGCTACCAATGATGGCTGAAACAGAGCAGAATTTTGCTAGTCTTTTTGCCCCCTTTTTATGCAGCCCCCATTCTGACAACATTCTTATGTACATGGCCTAAACTTCCAAAGGCAAGAATTATTAACCTACAGTCATATCCCAGCTGGCGAATTAGTTCCATTAATGATTGATATTTCAGTAGCTTGGAATAACACCCACAAACACACACACACACACACACACACATAAATATAAATAGATAAATAGCCGTAAACTAGCCAAGTTGGTATATAATGCATAGCCTGAGCACCGCAGGGATACGCACATGCAGGATTGCAAATGCCTCCCTTATTTTTAAGTGGCTCACTAACCTGATTCCTGTACATTTGTGAACATTTTGCGAACGTAAACAATGGAAAGCTAGACAAATGCTTTGCAAACCCCAGTAATTGACACACTGTTAGGTTTCCAAAAGCACATGATGCTCCCATAAAGCTTTTGATGGACCCTATGAGGTTGAAGAATTTAAGAAATAAAACAAATATTGGGGGAACATTATCAAATTTATAAAAGTTGCTGGAATAAATGGAGTGGTCTAATAAAATGTACCAGCTACTGTGGCAGAGACCAAAAAGTTTGTTTGCAGCCCTGGTCGCATCCAAAATGGACAATGCATTATGTGGACTGTAAAGTGTAAAGGGCTGAATAAAAAAAGACCATGAAATTAAGTAGTCTTGATACTCATTTTGTTCTATCGAAAGAAATTGAAATTGAGAAGTTTGTGTCGCTACATCCCTAACGTAAACGTAGAAATTAACTAGATGTGTCCCAAAACATACAATCTTACATGTGGTTATTGGGCCAGCGTCTCATGCCTAGCACCTGAAAGTGTGTAAAGCCTGCACAGGAGTAAAAATAGTGACACTATTTTGGTTCATTGTTGATCTTTTAAAACTGTTGTTGTATTTGAAGTTGACTATTGTGCTAACACATCAGTGGCCTGTGAACTAACTGGGGCCATACAGATCTTGGAGCAAGCAGGAGCAAGACACACGAATGAAAACAATAAGTGTTACCAAATGTCAGAGAGAGATCGACATTGTTAGAGATTGACATTGCAGTGGTTGCAGCAACTTTCTCTACCTTTTGGTAGTCTCTAGAAGATCAAAAGACTGCGTCAGGGTGATCTATCAGACTGGAAATGAAAAGGAAAACCACAGAAATAGCTGGAGGGTGTTTTTCAGTTAATAAGAGGAGGTCTCTAACCTCGGTCTTTTGTGGAAAATTGCTTGGTCACCCCACAGAAATGACTGAGCTCAGTGATCTGAAACCAGATGTATTTGATATGTGCTTTAGCCAAAGGGGAAGTCCAAATCAGTCGGCAGTTACATGGCCACAACACCACATTTTTGAAACAGGCGATTTGTTGACACTTATTGCTCGTCAACCAGTTTTCAGTTGTGTGTCTTGCTCCTGTTTGCTCTTGATGCATTGCAATTTTCTGTTCTAGGTCTCCAGTTAATTACTTTTCTTTTCAATAAAATGTTTGTAGTTGCTTAAGGGAACAATAGGCAAAAAATGTGTTTCTATGATTGTCCTGCAAACAGCCCAACAATACATAATGTAGTGCGTTTCCACCAAGGGTTAAAATAAAACTGTGAATAAAATGGGATTTTTTTTTTCCGTTTTTATTATAATAATATAATTTTGACCCTTTTACATTATGGGATCTTTCTAGATATTGTGTCTTAACAACTGATTGGTTCTATCTCTCCTCAGCAGGCTCGAATCAGATGAATCTGGGGGGCGGCGCGATGGGCGTGGCCACCTCGGACCAGACCAATCTGCACTCAGACTCATCACTGCCGTCCACACTCAACAAGTGAGATCACACTCACTGTGTGCTAAGACACTCAACATACATACATTCAAACACACTTTGAAATGACGTGCTTGAGGTAAACACATAATCTAGCTAATGTTGTGTGGTCAACTGGGTTTAGAGGCCACATGGTTCTACTAGTTGAACCTTATTCCCCTGCAGTGAAATGACGTGGCGTATTTGGCATGCATGTGGATATGTATGAGTAAAGAACCGTAACATTTTCCAGCGGTACGTCACCCCCTTTTATCACCACCTCTGGTTTTTGTTTTTTAACTGGTTTTCGTCTCATTACATGATGAGCTCAAAGTTTCAAAGTGGAGAAAAAGACATTATTAAAAAAAATTATTGAAAAGGGCAAAGGAACATCATACCATTGGCTCTCAATATGAAAAGCACAGGAGTTGGGTGTAGAGGGTATTTACATCACCAAATGAAGCTTCCCACAGCAGGTATATGTGTTGTCATGTGACCACATCAGTCAGTTGGAAAACTGATATCACTCCTTATGAAGACTGTTGGCTCAGCTTGTCCTGTGTGACTGATCTGTGTGTGTTGTGACTGATGTGACTGATCCCTGTGTGTGTGTGTGTGCGCGTGTGCGTGCGTGCTTGCAGTCAGCTGATGTCTGCCGACTCCGGGGTGGGCGCCACGGCGGCGCCACTCTCAGGCCCTGGGATGCGCAAAGCATGGCACGAGCACGTCACTCAGGACCTGCGCAACCACCTGGTGCACAAGCTGTGAGTGAAATATATACACACACACTCACACACACACAGACACACACACAGACACACACAGACATACATACATGCATGCATGCATACATGTGCACACAGAGGTACATATTCAATTCAATTCCGTTTTATATCTTTATCGCGTTTAGCAATTTAAATGGTCCCTAGGCACATTAGAGCCCAGAGCCTCAACCCCCTATAGCCTGAACCCCCTAGAGCAAGCTCTAAGGAGACAGAACCTTAGTTCGAAGGGGGGGGACCCATCTGCCTGGGGCCATCCGGTTAGAGAGATGGAGATGGGGGGATGGGGCTCATATGTACATGATGCATACAGGATTTCATGAAACATAAAATAAGGTGTTTATATGTATATATATATGCATGAAATAAACATAACTATTAGTGGATAAAAATGGAGAAAGCCAGCATTTAACGTATTGGTTGTAGAACAGCTTAGTGTCCTCATAAGGATAAGCAGGGCAATGAAGCAGAAAACTACGTCAGTGGCATTTGTTGCAACTTGCATTCTCTTATTACAGGTGAATAGTCTGGCATACTGTATGAATAGTCTGGTATACAGGTAAATAGTCTCGTACACAGCATGTATTCAGAGCAGAGAAGACTTTATATCCAGACCAGCACAGGTTTTTCACTCAAAGTGAGCATGTGCATCCATTGACACATAAATACATGTGGAAATACGCACATTGTCCTACTCACTTATGCAACTATACACTCATTCAGTTTGTGGTGCATGTTTCAGGAATCTCTCATCTCTTTCTGGTAAATAGTAAATAAAAAGTTTCTTAGGTGGCGGTATATTTGACCAGTTTTGACCTTAATACACAGCATTAGACTAGTCAAATATTAGTTCCAAGGTTTTTTTTTTTAATTATTTTTTATTAAATACCCAGTGTTGTGGCTTGGATGCTTTTTTCTTCAGTAAACTAAAATCGCCATCGGTCTCTCCCTCAGAGTTCAAGCCATATTCCCGACACCAGACCCCGCCGCACTGAAGGACCGGCGCATGGAGAACCTGGTGGCCTATGCCCGCAAGGTGGAGGGGGACATGTACGAGTCAGCCAACAGCAGGGTAGGTGCCCCTGTGTGTGTTTGTGTGTGCCCGTGTGTGTGATAAAATGGGAAGGAAGGAGGTGGTAGTCCGTGTGTGTGTGTGTGTGTAAGGAGGTTGGGGCAAGTCTGAGGTTGTTAAAGGGAGAGGAACCATATACATATTTCTGACCATGAGTACCTTACTGGAAGAAAAGGCTGTGATGCAATATGTTTACACAGACCACATCCTCATGAATTGGCCAGTGAGGCCATGGCATTGCGTGTGCAGAGGGCATAAATGACTTTATTTTGATTTCTGTATGTTTACTGATGTTTTTGTGCGTTTGTTTTTGCAGGATGAGTATTATCATTTCCTGGCAGAGAAGATCTACAAGATCCAGAAGGAGCTGGAGGAGAAGCGCCGCTCACGGCTGCAGAAGCAGATCATCAATCAGGCACCCCTCAACCAAGCCCAGCAGCCACCCAGGCCTCCGAGTGAGTCACACACACACACACACACACACACACACACACACACACACACACACACACACACACACACACACACACACACACACACACACACACACACACACACACACACACTCAGCCAGCCAGCCAGCCAGCTAGCAAGCAAGCAAGCCAAACATAAGTCACCTAACACCTAGCCTAAATGAGTCACTCACACAAACACACACACAGTGTCAACATACCCTAGCAGCCAGTCTAAAGGCTTTTAATTGCTCCATATACATACAACTTCCTTCAACCTAGCAGCAGGTCAACAGAGTTGAAAGTGATTCACTCTCTCACAGACACGCACATACATTCAGGGGCACATCTACTCACCCTAACCGACCTCCCTTTACTCTGTGTTTGTTTTGCTTCAGTGTCATTTCTGGCAAGTCTTTTTGCTCGGTGCTTTCTCTACACCTCTTTTTGGTTCTCACTCCTCCTCCTCTTCCTCCTCCTTCTCTTCTTCCTCCTCCCACTCTTCAGATGGACCTATGCCTATGCCCAATGTGCCAAATCAGATCTTGAATCGCATGCAGGTCTCTCAAGGTACTCTACCCTTCTCCCGCTACTTCTGGTTCTACTGCTGCTTCACCTCCTCCTGCTGCTGCTTTCACTGTTGTCTCTGTCTTTGTCTGAGGCCCTCTGTCTTGCCAATAAGCGTTTTGCTATGTTGACCTTGTGTGCGTTGTCATGGTTGTCATGATTGAGTGTTTATATGTCTGTCAATGTGTGTTAGAGGCAATTAGAGAGCCTGTTTGTGCATGCTTTAGAAAGTAGATCTGTGTATGGAAATATCAGCTCTTTGATGGGTTGGCGTGTGTGTCCCGTTTCTGTTGAATTCCCACAGATGCCATGTGGGTACAGGTACACCTTGATTGTGCTTGGTGTCAGTTTGCTCTTGAGGAAAGTGTTTGTGCTTGTGCTTGCCAAGCTCAACGCATTCTATAGGGCTCTACGAACGCATGCCTGCTCATGTGTTAGTTTGCATTAGTGTTTTCATTTCAGTGTAAGAGGATATGTGTGTGCGTGTCTCAACGTCTTCTCTGGCCGTGTGTGTCTGCCGCAGGGATGAACCAGTTTAACTCCATGGCCATGCAGAATGTGCAGATGACACAGGCTCCCATGGCCCGCGCAGCCTCCCCTATGAACCACCAGCAGCAGATCAACATCAGCTCCGTCCCTCCGGTCAGTACCCCCTCTCCTCCTCTCCTCTCCTCTCCTCTCCTCTCCTCTCCTCTCCTCTCCCCTCCCCTCCACTGAAATCTGCTTACTCACTCCAGTTCACGATCTCTGTTGGAGTCTTCATTCTGTGAAATCTTTTGCCTCTTGTTTTTGCTTCCTGTGTGTTCTGTTTATTCTCCTCAACGCTGTGATGACGACAGTAGTTTTACGTCGTACATGGCGATTAATTGTCTGTTTAGAATCCGTTCTGTTTTAATGCATTATTAAATCGTCTCACTGCCTCTATTGTTTTGATGTCCCTGCCTGTCAGATCAAGTTCTCACGCTTTGCAAGTTCAAGTATTCTGACAGATTTGTGTCTCCGATGACATTTGAGATATAGTTGATTTCATCTCTTACATGGGATATCTGACAGTTTATGTCTGCACAATGGGACTGAAATTCTGCTTTTATACCAAGTTTTGGACTATAAGATACTACTAAGTGTTTGCATTCAGTTCCCATTCAAATGTTAGGGACCTTACCTGCTGCCCGGTGTAGTGTGTTTGACTCCAACCCTGCCTGTCTGTGCTCTGCTCAGCTGGGGATGTCCCCTACGCGGATGCCCCAAGGCCAGGGCATGATCGGGGGGCACGCCGGAGCCATGGTAGGCCAAACGGCCAACCCGGCACAGTTTCTCAATGCCAACACGGCCATGGCGGCCACCGTGGGGCTGGGCCAAACGGCAGCGCAGGCAGCAGTCACACAGGTGAGCTGGTGCACAGGGACCGTGCACACACACACACACGCACACGCATGATCACACACACACACACACACACACACACACACACACATGCAGGCACACACCAATCAGTCTCACACTTCTCTTTCTCTCATGCTGGCTCTTCCTCTTTCTCTCTCCATTGTCTTATGTCTTAAACATTCACTGTTTTTCCTCATACTCTCTTCGCTCTCTGTCAGACTGACACACGCATACACACATTCTTAACACACATACACATTTTCTTTACATGTCCACTGTGGAATACTTCTGTGAACATATGAATCTCCCTGTCATTGACAGACACAGTGTAATTATGATGTGTATGCTTTGATGAGTGAGCTCACCCTGTCCCTCCGGCAAGACACAGTTTTAATCTGTGCAAACTGCAGTCATGTCCAAAGTCAAAGTGTGCAACACTACAAACATATTCTTTGTTAAATGTGGGTTAGTAGACGACACAAACACATAGGCTGAAAGTAAAGACTATCGCCAAGCTCTTAAAGTTAGTAGGCAATTTTGAATATATATATCTATATATATAGATATATATTAAAAACTTTTGACTGCTATCACACCTTCACAAAAGTGTCCTTGCACCTCTACGTCGATATAAAGTCATGGCTTGACCTTTTCCTGTGAAAAACTCCTGACACTGGGTCTTAACTTTGAATTGATCTGCACACTCCAAGGATATGAATGGATAAAAGAAAAGTCAGTCAGATTCCATTTAAGCCACCAGATTTTATATATGGTCACACCCAGCTCTATGAAGATAACCTGACTGTTTGTACAGCAGCGTCTTGACATTCATTAACCTTGAATACGCACTCAAGACCAATCTGGGTTTTGAAAAAGCCAGTAGCCGTGTTTCTTCCATCAGGCCAGATGCGGGTGAACTAGTAGGTGCCAAGGCAGTTACGCTACTTGTCCCTTCCGAGGCTTGATCGGGTCTCCTTTGGGCTACCGGCCTGCAGATCACCCTTGGGTCTAACAGGCCTGACTGGTGCATGAGGCGGTGTCAAGGGTCGGGTAAGCTGAATCAGGTTAGAGAGGTTCAGAGCCAAAACAAGGTGGTCACACTTAAATAATCTACTTGTGATTAAATAATAGATAATAAAAACAATTATTTAAAACAAAATCTAAAATATCTAAAGCTGGTAATTTTTGGGCGAAGAAAAATATGCAGTGGTAGCCAACATGATTTTAATACTATTGATGATTCACATGAACACTGGTGGATCCGATCTCAACATATTTTAAAACAAATCACTACTGGCTGAACTCTCCAATGTATGGATGTTTAATCATCCAATCTGATGGTCATTGAAGCTAATTTATAGCAAGAATCGATTAGCATCTTATGCTAGCCCACTGTGTGCTTCAAACATTTACTTTATTTAAATAACTGCGGCTGTAATTAGCCTGCTCTGATGTCTAACAGAAAACTATGCCTGTGCTGTTGTTAGCTGACTTATGTTTAAGTGTCTTCAGGCTATTGCTGAAGTAACTTCTGTTCCAGTACGTGACAGTTTTAAGCAATAGAGGAGCCTGCAGCCTGAATTCATAATAGTCTAAACTGCACTTTTCACCAAGGAAATATGAGATAAAAATAAACAGCCACTTCGGCTTCTATTATATTCCTTTTCTTCACTTACCCTGCTGTAGGTCATAGGTGCCTGGCATTAAGACTTTATAGCATGATACCTAAACTTGAACTTCCCGACTTGCTTGTGACCTTGGTGGAAATTTCGAGTTGCAGGACTGCAGAGTGCTCATCAATCAAATTCTGTTACAAATTAACAAAGTGATTTGCCCCATTTCAGAAATTTGGCTCAGGCAGGCTAGGCACGGTAAATGTCTTTCTCGCTTGTGAAATGGGCATGATGAGTGATTTAAACCAAGGTTTAAGGGCAAAACAGTGGGGCCATTGGCCTGATAGTAGACAATGTTTTTTGTTGTCACAGCTTGAGGCCCCAGGCCATTTGCACCGGTTGGCCCAAAGATAACCTTAGCTCGCACTGGCCCGATAGTGGAATCACTGCTATTGATGACTAGCCTGACGATGTCACTCATAATTCTAGTCAGAATATGAGTCTGATACTGCTCCATTGGGCTGTGATTATAGGGCGTGTTACATTTTTTTGGATATACATAGAACCAGTCAGAGCAACGTAGTATGACCATCGGGGCCAGCTGATACATTAAACTTTTACCAGATCTTGAAGGAAGGACGGCAAAAACATGTTTTCGATCGACAAATACCATGATATCGTGTCTCTGTTCCTCTTTCAAAATGAAAGCGCTGTCAATGTCTTCTAAAACAGACTTGAATCCCCAAATTTGAGCTTTGTTGAATACAAACTCAACCCAAGCGTTGGTGACGAAGTTGATTACATACGGTTGATCATCTGTCCATCATCGTATAAAGCCCGCCCTGACAATTTGATTGGTTAGGTCGGTTTTCTGAGATCTGATAATTTCTCCCCAACGGAGCAGTGCTAGACCGAACTTCTAGACCTCAAATGTTGTGGGCGGGACTAAGTTGGGTCTAGTATCCAGGCTAATTGATGACTGTTTATGTGCTTTATTTTTGTGTGGATTTGTGTGTACACCACATACAAATAATATACTCTACCTTACTTATCACCTTAAGCAAAGAAGCAGAAATAAACACGCTCACATTTCAATCTGAAGACTCACACGCTAACCCATCAAATGCCAGACGCTACACTCTAACACAAATGCTGCAAGTCTTGTCTCCCCCTGTAACTATCAAGCTACAATCTTGTCTGTATCTGTGCGTGTTTGTCTGCTTTGCGTCCTCGTGTCCGTCCCTGTCTGTGTCTGTGTGTTGGTGTTTGCGTTCCGTCCTCTCTCCCCCAGCAGCAGCCGCAACAGCAACCGCAACCGCCCCCCAACGGCGCCGCCACTGCCGCTGCTAGCCTCCCCCTGAACGCCCTCGGCACTCTAGGCTCGTCGCAGGTGCCCCAGGCCGCGTTGCGTGCCACGCCGACTCCACCTTCCTCCTCTTCCTCTTCCTCCTCCACCGCCGCTGCTGCTAGCCTGCAGCCCCCCGCGCCCCCCCAGCCGGCAACTGCTGCTGCTTCCTCCTCCAGCCGCTCCTCCACCCCCACCCACCCTTCCTCCTCCGTGTCCGTGTCTGGCCCCACGCTGGACGCCGGGCTCCCCGCTCCGCAGGTGCCGCTCCAGCCCCAGCAGCAGACGCAGCCCCCCACCACTCCGGTGAGACCGCCGTCACCCCCGGCAGAAACCCCACCACCCACCCACCCCTCCATCCATCCCTCCCTTAACCAGGATTCTTTCTGCGCTCTGAGCCAGCACTGTGCCTTCGCTAAGCCTCACCCCTGCCTACATTTCACAGAAAGCTTTCAAGCTTCTCCCTCTGCTTTGTCTGTTCCCCTTAACTAACTTGCTCAGCACCATGGAGGCCTCCGTCTAAGGAAAATAGGCTTGACACGCTCGCTCACACAGCTTAAAGCGGAAGGGTTTTCGCCGCACACACTAAGAAACACAAGGCAGAGTCGTCTTTCTGTTCTGCCTGTGCATTCGCTTGATAAAGAAGCCCACACACGGACACATAAAAGTCCCTATTCCCACGTACGTACTTGGGTCATCTGATTACCCAAGCCGAATACAAGCTTCTGCATGTACATCCACACATGGCTGGACAGGAACCCTGAAGGAAGGCCGGTTTAAAAAAAAAGCACAAATATGTGCACTGTCTTCCG